>NW_026871102.1:0-42192 GCF_033118175.1 Dama dama
ATAACAGTGTGAGGTTCCAAGGGGGTCTCAACAGACATATGAGGGTCTGCGAGCGAAGCTCGGAGGCTCGCCCGTGCTTGTTGCACACGCAACAGAAGTTGAACCGCAATCCTGCACGCGACAACATAGACGCATGGGCCTCTCAGCGAGGTTGCCGTTGTCTTCCGACATCCGCGAGATGCCAGCGTAGTGTCCAGATACACTAGTAGCCTCTGTATGAGTCACTGCGGCTTCACGACAAACGCGTCAGCAAGAGTAGCCCAGCATGCACTGTCTTGCCACACCTCGCCTACCGCCCGCACAAGTTGTCATTCCGCCACAGGATCTTAACGTGGCCCGTACGAGTGCGCGCCTGCACATTCGATTGCACATACTACCTGCCTCAATAACAGAGGCTGATGCAGCCTACAGTTCAACCTGTCCCTGGTGACCTTCTGCCATCAGGCTGGGCTGCGTTCATACCAGTGACTGGAAGCGCACACTTCGACGGCTCTCAGCTCGCGGTTCTGCTCCTATATATATACTAAAGGAGAGCCAACGGCATTCCAAGGTAGTAGGAAGCGCGCCTTTTTTAAAAACAAATCTCCTGGTGCACTCGCGGCCCTCCGGTGTTCAAGTGGACTGGTGAAGACATCTGCCGTCTGGCGCGTCCCGGCGGCGTCTTTTTCATGCCATTCAAGAGCGTCTCTGAACTAAGGCCAGGTACCGCTTACGACGCCGTAGTATTCTTTGCACTCCGGTGCACGATCGAAGCCTCTGTAATAGATGTCGGAATGGGCAGACGGACGCCTCGGATATGCGAGGCGACCTGCTGTTTATACCACAGAAAACGTGTCGGAGTGGCCGTGCGCAAGCGTGGACGCCGATGGCCAAGTCCGGTTGCGACTGTCGAAGCCCTCACCCAACATTTGCACGTGAAGGAGCCGACAGTACACCCGAACGCCTGTCTGCGACCACACATGTTCCCCTGCGGCAGGCGCTCCGGCTGGCATTCCACACGGTTCCTGGGTCTCGGAGCGGCCGTCGCAAGGCGAGAGAGCGGCCCACCCCGTAGCTCTGCCTCAAAAAGTGCGCGTCACGAATCTCTAGGGGGGAGGGAGTGAGGGGGCGCGCCAACAGGAAATGACGCTCCCAATGGACGCGCACTCAACCGGGCGCTGCTTGCACGGGAATCCGTGCAGAGCGTGGACGCCAGGCGAGGGTTTGTGAACATGAGTGCTTCCCGGCTGAGCACTACAACGAACATTCGTGAACCCGGTATACGCTAAACAACTGCGCTGCATGTGAGAGTAGCTACAAGAGACCGCGTGATAACAAAAGACAAGTCGCGGTCTCCCCTGTGGTGGTCACGGAAACCTCCAGAAGCTTCTTACCGGATTTTTGCCTCTGAATAGAGTCCTGCTGTCGCGGGCCTTTCGCGAATTGTTGAAGAATCCCCCACTTGCTAGACTGCAGAAGAGGATTCCAGTGAGTCGCAAATTCAGACCCGCACGTGCACAACAGCGCAAAAAGAGACAGTCTCCGTCCTTAAGTGAACTGGTCGCGTACAGTGCACTACATCCCATCCTCAAGATTTCAAGCCCCTGCGTGTGTCCTTGGGCCGCCCCTTTGTTGCCAAGGCGGCGCTTTTTGCAAAAGAGGCAGAAGCTACTGGTGTACCGGCTGCACGGTGACGCATCTCAGCCTCGCACCACACTATACCACAGCCGGGCGGTCGCGGACACTACGATGGTAGGAGCTCCGTACCGTCCCTGAGCACCTGACCCAGGCACCTCGCAGAAAATATTAGGGTATCAGGGGAAATTAGGCTTGCTTTCGCAGACGCTCAAGAACACCCGCTAACGCCGGCGCCGACACTATGAACTCCAGATTCCTTTCGCAAATTCCGCCTTCTCTGGCATCGTTTCTGCACGAGCAGGACCGCGGCTGCAATCTCTGTCCGCGCGAAGGTCTACAGTGCAGCCCTTCTCTCTCCAGGAACATTGTTTCCTGTAATCTGGCCACCAAATCGTGCCGACCGTACTGCTTCTTTGAGTGTATTTTCTCGGACCCAACAGCGAGTATGCGCCTACAGTGAGAGTCACCTGGATTTTGGAAAGGCAGCGGCTGTGCAGCGCGTACGCGCGCGAATCGCCGCGCAATGCACGTAAGTAGCATAGGACACCATGGGACTCCAGCAAAACACTGCAGCCATCGGTGTCCCTTCGTGGCCTAGGCCCTTCCTCACCCGTTTCTGCGTGTGCGCGGTGCGTAGAACAGCTGCAGGTATACCTCCGCCACGCAGATACGGGGTACACAGGACGGTGCGCCAGGCTTTCTAAACCATCAGAATCTGAGGGTGCGCAAAAACCCTGGCGTCACTAGCGTAGCAAAGCTTGATATTAATCACGACGAACTCGCCCCCGCAGCCTCTCCTGCAAACGGAGAAACCCTCGTCACTATTCCAGTCATGGCAAAGAAGTGTAGCCCGCGATGCATCCTGCCACCGACACGAGAAAATTACGTCTTCAGCAGTGCGCAGAGAGATTGGCACAAACTGTGCAACCGCGTCCTCGGCGGGCAATCTACTCACTAGTGACCCAGACCTTTCACATGTATAGGGCGTTTTACTGCGGAAACGAACCTGCAGGCAGCGGCAAGGGGCGCCACGGCCCTAGCTAACACGCGCGTACGGAGCGAATCGCCGCATCGATCACCACCGCAAGGTGTCAAGCGACACGAGCGGCAGATCTGCCTGCGTAGACAATTAGTCTCGAAGCTGGATGCCTGCAATGGAATCGACAAGCCGTACGACGCAGGCTTCGCAGCGGGCTGGCCACGTTGGGGAGTGAAGGAAGAACGCTCCACTGGGTTCACTCTGAAGTCGTGAAAGGACCGCACAATGCGCAGAGCGTTCAGCATCGTCTGCATGACAGGAGTAGCGCGCGCAGGGAGGATTTCTGAACAACAACAGCTTCACATTTCCGCGAGCAGACCAATACTGCTCAGCCCCGCATTGCGCCGCAGAGCCACTTCGTGCTGGCCGTAAACGGCTTCTGCGTTCGTGCGCAATCTCGCTCGACGAAGTCAGCAACGTGCACCCACGACAGAAAGTCACCACGGAATCGATACTGAGGACGTTCTCCACGTAGTAGCACCCCAAAGAGTCTCCCACTAGTTTTTTCCTCCCTCACTACCGCCACGCTTTATTCTCATACGATAGTTGCACACACCGGGGGGCTCAGTCGCTGCTATAAAACAGCTCGGCCATCGTTGTCGGCGCTAGTTCTGCCTGTCGACCTCAGATTTCACGCGACAGTTATTAAAAGCAAGAACAGGAGCCGACCTGCTAGACAGTCCTACCCGAACAAGATTTCTACTCCCTAGCTCCAGGCGAATCCCCTGTGATGACACGGTGACGATGGGGCGAAACGCAGAAAGGGCAATGAAAACGAGCACAGTCGCCGTCCAAGCAGCAACGGCACGCTCCTGCCGCAAAGCAATGGCGCAAGAAGCTAATCTTGCCGTCGCATTGAATGTGCTCCTGCTCCTCGGCATGGCGCTCTTGCACCTGGACACGTGTGGTAGTCGACGGCCGGGTTCTTTCTCATACGGCAACACACACGCACAGCATGCGGTCAGCATGCTGACCATCACGTTTCCAAGGTGCCATTCAGTCAACACGCCAGGCATCAGAGAGCTGCGCTAAGGGAGGGGAGAGCATCAAAGGAAATCTGCGGCCGCAAGAAAGACCTACAGCTTCCTGCATTGTGAGAACCATAATCAACAGCCGACGGTTCGAGCGTCAATTGCGTTGCGGTCACAGGACGCCTGCACCGTGGGAACCGTCACCGAAGTGGACCGTTCGAGAGTCAGTTGCGTTGCTGGTCGCAGGACGTCTGCGCATGATGCAATCGCGAGTCGTTCGGGAGCGCCAACGATTAAGGCGAACGTGCGGCTCATCGCCTGAACGCGCCAGCGCTCTTTTTCCCCTGCACTCCTGGCAAAAGGAAATGCAGCGTCAAGAATGTATACATACACATGCACACACACAGACGGACAAATGCACATACGTGAAGAGAGAAATATGCTCGCGTCTACCAACGCTTACAGAGCAGCATGAATTACTCCAGCCCGCCTCATCGCTTCCGGTTTAGCAGAAGGTGGTTTCCGCCTTAGTTGCCAGTCACTTCTCGACAGCAGCCGTGGCATGCGACTCTCACGCTGTGCAGCAAGAGCGCTGACACGGTCGCGGGATCTACAGGGGGAAAGCATTCTCCTTTCGTCCAAGGCACGCCAGTCATTCTGGCGGCTGCCTACGGTTCCTTTCACCCAGCACTCAGGATCTGGCACGGGCGCTGGAGAGATGGGACATTATCATACCCTCGTAACTGCATTTTCCGGAGCCTCTGACGGCAGGGTACGTGGCGTAGACGGGGTAAGGGCTGTGTAGTTCAGTTTATTGTCTTACCTTCGAGAGAATGATTCTGCTCTCGCGCAGGTTTATACCGTGTCGCCGCCCTCTAGCCCGTCTCTGCTTCTTGGTGCAGCCTGCCAGGAAGTACTCGGTCTGTAAGCGCATTATTCGCACCCGCAGCTTCTCAGCTATTCGCGCCACATTCGCTGGTATCCCTCGTAACGTTGCCAGACGATGTTAGGGAGCAATCGACCCGGATCGCCGCGGAAATGGCGCGGTACACGCAGAATGTCGCCGACAC
Organism: Dama dama; assembly: GCF_033118175.1. Taxonomy (NCBI): domain Eukaryota; kingdom Metazoa; phylum Chordata; class Mammalia; order Artiodactyla; family Cervidae; genus Dama; species Dama dama. The sequence goes on from NW_026871102.1 coordinate 4,698, forward strand.
TCTAAACTGCTGCCTGGCCAAGTCGGCAGAGAACGGGCGGGCCTTCCCCACCCACATGCGCGCTCAGGTGGCGCGGCCTTCCCGACTGCCCTCATCAACCGCCGCGGGCTGCGCCTTAACCGCCTGTAACCCGCGTCAAGGGAGCCACCCGCCAACATGGAAACGAGAAGAACGGCGGGGCCACGTTACCTTTCAGAAAAAGGCACAGATCCTCCTCCCCGTAGTATCATATGAACGCCGTGAAATTGTGTAATGCAGCGAATCCATGTGAGATCCTCCCACGTCCAGGGCTCCCGGTTTCGCGATTCGCCTGTGCGATACAGCGGGTGGCTTGCATGAAAGATGTCGACATGGGCTCCGTGTCATGCGCCGTGTGGCTGTCTCGATTGGCTGCGACGGCGCTATGGGTCACGAAGAAGAGTTACACGTCTCAGAAGGTGCCTACGCTTGCGTGCCATCCCTTTAAACCCTAACCCATCTCAGCCCTTTACAACGCTGGTACGCTTTTTGAAGACCTGGCTTTTGCCTTGACAGCAACGTGCTACCGTTGGCTGTTTCGTATACGGCCGCAGAGGCCGCAGCGTACTCCATTCTTACTTGCCTGCTTTTTATAACTCATAGGCTTACAATGAACACCGGGTACTCACCAAGCTGCACAGCCGCCATCGTAGCAAAACGTAACGCCGAACGTCTTCCGCGGTCACAGACGCTTCTGCTCGAAGCCGCGAATTTGAAAGGCTCCGGACATTATGACCCCGGTGGCAGCGCGGGGCCTTTTACCACAGCAGTGTTCCAAGATTATCGGTGTGTACTGTACGTTTTCTGTTACTAGACCCAATACTTGCTGTGCTTCGTTGTTCCCCGTCACCATCACAGGCGCCTTGATGCTGGCGTCCCACTCAGAGTATCGTACCTTGGCGCCCACCCGTCCTCGCTTCACTATTTCGAATTCGGAATAGCGTCTGATTTCAGGTGGTGTGTGGGAATCACGGGTCAGACGGCTGCACCGGCGCTGGACCGACCTCAAGGTATGGTCGGGTCTTTAGCCTACTCGCATGGCAATGGCGGTCTACCGAACCACTCCTGCGAAGAGAAGCCGACACACGCATTAAGCGAGTCGAGCGCAGTGTGGTCTCCGCCGCGATTCCCCGCCTGATTTCGCTGCGTCTGCTCGCCTGCGGTTCTCCATTCTCACCCGCATCTGCACAGGCCGTACACGCGGTGAAAAAACACAAAGTTCTGAAAAAAAGCTGCTGGCATACGGCGCTAACACAGTCGACGGAGCGAGAGCACCTGACCGCTTCCTACACGTAAAGCGCGAAAGGAGGCAAATCACAAACAAATCTACGAGGACAGTGTAGCAAGCACTGCCGATAGCTCCCGGCGGTTGAACCCTAGCCTGGCGGCCCTCAGATGTGCTGCCTTCCGGACCCTGTTGCAGTCAGCAGGCCTTTGTCAATAGAGCTGTGGTAGACAGCCTTCGCAGGTGCGCGAGATCCTGCACAGGAACACTGGACGACGGCGGCGGCGATCGCGAAGCTGGAGCGTGTTCGTTGAAGGAGGAAAAAGTGCAAGGTTCCCTGATCGAAAACGTTGCCGGCCTACAGGAAGCCACGCCAGGCCCGGAACGTTTTCGATCAGGTCGCGGAGCACAATGTACATCCAGACCTCACTGCGCAAAATCATAAAGACGCGCGAGGCTTTCCCAGCCCTGTAAATACTCTGCAAAAGCGTAGAAAACTGGGTCTGCGCGGTGCTGCACGACAGTTGATTTACATGCCCCTGCGTAACCTGATCATGTCGCACACTCGAGAAAGTTCTATCTACATCCCTTATGAGCCCTACTGCAGACGACGGCAAACTGCTTTTGTAAGCACGTGGAGAACCAGCTTTTGGTGCGTGCGCGAAGTTGTTTCGTGCGGATGCTTGAAGGTGAACCAATTACAGGTCGTAGATGGCGCACTCGCAGCGTTCCTGTTGGCTGCGGACGAGGTCCAGCAAGCAGACAGCCGCCAAGCGCTCACCGCTGCCCGTGTAGCAAGAGTGTGCGCTCACTACACCAGCAAGCAAAGAGCTGGAGCCTCACATAACCGACGACGAAAAATGACGCGTCCGCCGGTCCACCTGCACGCGTGGAAAATCTACTAGCTGCGGGCGGTGCCCCGGTATGTGCACAATACCGGAGGTAACGCCCGGCAGCTGTAGACGGCTTTTAGAAAGCCCTAAACAAGCATTCAATTCCTTGTGGCGTCAGAAGAGTTTCCACAATACGCAGGGTACAGTCTCACATCTGCGCAGCGTTGTGCCAATCCTGCGAACTAGAGCCCGCCACCGTAGTAGATGCAGGAGTTCCAGGGGGTTGCTCTGTGTTCGCGCACGCCGCCTGCAGCTGCGGGTGATAGATCACAGTCAGGGAGCGGATTCTTCCTGCCGTAGTTCTCGTTGGCGTCCCACCGTCACGGCGGGGCTGAGTCTCAGCGAGGATATTAAGACTACAACTGTCCCACACTGAAAGACAGGACTCGTTACCGGACAGCTGTGTGCGAAATACCCCTCCGCCCCTGCCGCCTCTAAGACTCCGGCCGCTTGCATCCGACTGCGCTTGCTCCGTTTCGCCCACCGTCCCAATATAAGACACAGATGACCAAGGCAGTGCCTCCACTCCCTCGTACGTGAACTCCTGCTGCGGACTTGCAGCATCTCTGCTCTCCTGTATGTTCCCACTCTATCCTCGATACTGCCCTCTGACATGATCGCTGCGTGAGTCAGCCTTCAATGTATCGGTGCTGAACCTTGCACTGGTTCAACTACTGGTAGCTGTCCGAGGCATATGGCTGCTGTCTTCACGAGCTATGCGTCGAGAAGAAGAAGCTGCTCTAGCCAGGACGGTCACAGAAAGCCCCCCCAATTATGGTATCTACGTCTTTGCGTCCTTCCAACGACGCTCGCCACCGAAGCACAACACGCTGCTCCTGCCGGATCCTTTAGATGTTGCTGGGTACATTTGTCGCTGCCCCCCTCGCAGTTTCCATCCAGCGACACGCCTAGGTGCGCAGTGGCGAAGGTCCATCCGTTCCTCTGTGTTGCTATAACGGAGGCCACGTCACACAATTCGAGGACCGCCCACAGTCGATGCCACACTTACAGACGCTTATTGTCGGCTTGATGTGTGCCTTGCCCCTGTCAGCGACCCATCGAGGAAGCCGGTTGCCACACGGCCCTCCGCGAGCAATAGCAGCAGCGAACACCGAGGCAAATTTTTGACGATGCTTGATTACTAGAAGGGCATGGACTCAAGTTGTTCGCGGAAGACACCTGAAAGGAGACGCCCCTTGAAGTGTTTTTCGCCCCCGCATCGACGCGGGTTCCAGTCGTCGATCCCAGAGGACGAACGTTCGGAGATCAAACATATCGGGGCTTTTTTTGCACAAAGCAGCGAGTGGCTACCTTCCCGTCCTCTGCTCGTAGCACCCTACAAGAGGAACCGAGAGACATTTGCATGCTACAGCCTCGCGCTCAATGCGGTCTTCGAGGCTGGCATTCGGCTGGAGATCCGGGGCTGACTTGTGGACCGCGCAACGCAGAGGCGCTGTCCCAGGTCACAGGGTACGACGTGCGCGGCAGACGCAAATGATTCGGAGAGCTGCCTGTATGCGCAACTGCCCCCCCGCCGTGGCCGTGATCCTCGGACGCTCGCCGGGCCGAGGACGGCGTGGCGAGGCGCGAACTATATCTGCGCCTTCTTTGCCCTGCCTTCCAGACTCTTGGCAAAAAATGCAGCATACCACCGTCCCATCCTTCACTGGCCTCACAGCTAACGTGGTATTGTGACAGCTAGGGCTTCCGCGGCGCTCCGCAGAGCCTCCCCGGTGCCTCGTACACCACCTGGGCGCGTAGTCGCGTTTGCACACGGTGAAAGCGCAGGTCCGTTACCCAAGTGCATGTCAAGTACGAGCCGTCGGCGAATTGGCGGCCGTGGATTTCGACCAAGCTCCGCAGCTGACTAACCATGTTGGGGAGTGAAGGAAGAGCGCTCCACTGGGTTCACCCTGAAGTCGTGAAAGGACCGCACGATGCGCAGGGCGTTCAGCAACGTCTGCCTGACAGGAGTAGCGCGCGCAGGGAGGATTCCTGAACAACAACAGCTTCACACTTCCACGAGCTCAGCCCCGTATTGCGCCGCAGACCCACTTCGTGCTGGCCGTAAAAGGCTTCTGCGTTCCTGCGCACTCTCTATCGACGAAGTCAGCAAGTTGCACCCACGACAGACAGTCGCCACGGAATCCGTCCTGAGGGCGTTCTCTACGTAGTAGCACCCCAACGAGTCTCCCACAAGTTTTTTCCTCCCTAACTACCGCCACGCTTTATTCCCATACTACAGTTGCACACACCGGGGGGGCTCAGTCGCTGCTGTACAACACCTTGGCCATCGTTGTCGGCGCTAGTTCTGCCTGTCGACCTCAGATTTCACGCGAGAGTTCTTTAAAGCGAGAACAGGAGCCGACCTGCTAGGCAGTCCCACTCAAACGAGATTTCCACTTCCTAGCTCCAGGGAAATTCCCTGTGATGACACGGTGACAATGGGACGACACGCAGGAAGGGCAATGAAAACGAGCACAGTCGCCGTCGACGCAGCAAAGGGACGCCTCTGCAGCAAAACAATAGCGCAAGAGGCTAACCTCGCCGTCGCATTAAATGTGCTCCTGCTCCTCGGCATGGGGCTCTTGTACGTGGACACTTCTGGTAGTCGACGGCCGGATTCTTTCTCATACGGCAACACACACGCACAGCATGCGGTCAGCATGCTGACCGTCACGTTTCCAAGGTGCCATTCAGTCAACACGCCAGGCATCAGAGTGCTGCGCTAAGGGAGGGGAGAGCATCAAAGGAAACCTGCGACAGCAAGAAAGACCTACAGCTTCCTGCATCGTGAGAACCATTACCGGCAGACGACCGTTTGAGGGTCAATTGCGTTGCGGTCACAGGACGCCTGCACGGTGGGAACCGTCACCGAAGTGGACCGTTCGAGAGTCAGTTGCGTTGCTGGTCGCAGGACGTCTGCGCATGATGCAATCGCGAGTCGTTCGGGAGCGCCAACGATTGAGGCGAACGTGCGGCTCATCGCCTGAGCGCGCCAGCACTCTTTTCCCCCTGCACTCCTGGCAAAAGGAAATGCAGCGCCAAGAGTATATACATACACATGCACACACACAGACGGACAAATGCACATACGTGAAGATAGAAATATGCTCGCGTCTATCAACGCTTACAGAGCAGCATGAATTACTCCAACGCCCTCATCGCTTCCGGTTTAGCAGAAGGTGGTTTCCGCCTTTGTTGCCACTCCTTCGCGACAGCAGCCGTGGCATGCGACTCTCACGCTGTGCAGCAAGAGCGCTGACACGGTCGCGAGATCTACAGGGGAAAAGCATTCTCCTTTCGTCCAAGGCACGCCAGTCATTCTGGCGGCTGCCTACGGTTCCTTTCACCCAGCACTCAGGATCTGGTACGGGAGCTGCAGGGATGATACATTAGCATACCCTCATAAGCTGTATTCTCCGGCGCCTCTGACGGCAGGGTACATGGCGTACACGGGGTAAGGGATGTGTATTTCAGTGTCCTACCTTACCTCCGAGAGAATGATTCTGCTCTCGCGCAGGTTTATTCCGTGTCGCCGCCCTCTGGTCCGTCTCTGCTTCTTGGTGCAGCCTGCCAGGGAAGCACTCGGTCTGTAGGCTCATCATTCGCACACGCAGCTTCTCAGCTATTCGCGCCACATTTGCTGGTATCCCTCGTAACGTTGCCGGACAATGTCGGACAGCAATGGAAATGACGCGGTACACACAGAATGTGGCCGAAGCTGTGGACTTCGCCCTGGCCGAGTTGGCAGAGAACGGGCGGGCCTTCTCCACACATATGCGCGCTCAGCTGGCGCGGCCTCCCCGACTGCTCCCATCAACCGCCGCGGCCTGCTCAGCCCTTTACATCCCTACTACACTTTTTGCAGACCTGGGCTTTGCGCAGGCAGCAACGTGCTACCGTTGGCTTTTTCGTATACGGCCGCAGAGGCCGCACCGTGCTCCACTCTTATTTTCCTGCTTTTTAATCACTCATAGGCTTACAGTGAACACGGGTACTCACCAGGCTGCACAGCCGCCATCGTAGGAAGACGTAACGCCGAACGTCTTCCGCGGTCACAGCAGATTTTGCTCGAAGCCGCGAATTTGAAAGCCTCCAGACATTATGCTCCGGTAGCAGCGCAGGGCCTTCTATCACATCAGTGTCCCAAGGTTATCTGTGTATACAGTACGTTTTCCGTTACTAGTCCCGGTATTTGCCGTGCTTCCTTGTTTCCCCTCACCATCGCAGGCACTTTGCTGCCTGCGTCGCGCTCAGAGTATCGTACACGGGCGCCCACCCGTCCTCGCTTCACTATTTCGAACTCGGAATACCGTCTGTTTTCAGATGGTGTGTGGGAACCATGGGCCAGACGGCGTCACCGGCGCTGGACCAACCTCAAGCTATGGGTCGATCTTAAGCGAACCCGCGCGGCATTGGGGGTCTCCATAATCACTCTTGCGAACAGGCGCCGACACACATGCTCAGCGATTCAAGCGCAGTACGCGGTCTCCACGCGCGTTTCTCCGCCAAATTTAGCGACGTTTGCTCGGCTGCAGCTCTCCATTCTCACCCGCGTCTGCACAAGCCGTACACCCGGTGAAAAAACACGAAGTTCTAGAGTAGAAGGGCTGGCGTACGGCGCTAACACAGCCGACGGAGCGAGAATACTTGACCGCTTCCTATACGTAAAGCGCGAAAGGAGGCAAATCACAAACAAATATACGAGGACAGTGTAGCAGGCACTGCCGGAAGCTCCCGACGGTTGACCCCTAGCCTGTTGGCCCTCAGATATGCTGCCTTCCGGACCCTGTTACAGTCAGCAGGCCTCTGTCAATAGAGCGGTGGGAGACCGCCTTCGCGGTTGTGGGAGATCCTTCACATGAACACTGCACGACGGCGGCGGCGATCGGGAAGCCTGACCATGTTCGTACAAAAGAGGAAAAAGTGCAAGGTTCCTTGATCGAAAAAGTTGCGAGCCTACACGAAGCCACGCCAGGCCCGGAACGTTTTCGATCAGGTCGCGGAGCACATTGTACATCTAGACCTCACTCCGCAAAATCGGAAAAACGCGCGAAGCTTTTCCAGCCCTAAGAGTACCCTACAAAAGCGCAGAATAGTGGGTTTGCGCGATGCTGCACGACAGTTGATTTACATGCCCCTGCGTAACCTGATCATGTCGCACACCCGAGGAAGTTCGATCTACATCCCTTATGAGCCCTACTGCAGACGACGGCAAACTGCTTTTGTAAGCGCGTGAAGAAGCAGCTTTTGGTGCATGTGAAAAGTTGTCCCGTACGGATGCTTACAGGTGAACCAAACACGGGTCGTAGATGCCGCACTCGCAGCATTCCTGTTGGCTGCGGACGAGGTCCAGCAAGCGGACAGCCGCCAAGCGCTCACCGCTCCCCGTGTAGCAAGAGTGAGCGCTCACTACACCAGCAAGCAAAGAGCCTCGCATCTGCGCAACGTTGGGCCAATCCTAGGAACCAGAGCCCGCAACCGTAATAGATGCAGGATTTCCAGGTGAGGGCTTTTGTAGGGTTGCTCTGTTTTCGCGCACGCCGTCTGCAGCTGCGGATGATAGATCACAGAGAGGGAACGGGCTCGTCCTGCGCAAGTGCCCGTTGGAGTCCCACCGTCACGGCGGGACTGAGTCTCAGCGAGGGTATCAAGACTACAACTGTCCCACACTGAAAGACAGGACTCGTTACCGGACAGCTGTGTGCAAAATACCCCTCCGCCCCTGCCGCCTCTACGACTCCGGCCGCTTGCGTCCGACTGCGCTTGCCCAGCTTCGCCCACCGTCCCCATATAAGACACGGATGACCAAGGCAGTGCCTCCACTCCCTCGTACGTGAACTCCTGCTGCGGACTTGCAGGATCACTGCTCTCCTGCATGTTTCATTCAATCTTCGATAGTGCCCTCTGACATGATCCCTGCGTAAGTCAGCCTTCAGTGTATCGGTGCTGAACCTTGCACTGATTCAACTACTGGTAGCTGTCCGAGGCATATGGCTGCTGTCTTCACGTGCTATGCGTCGAGAAGAAGAAGCTGCTCCCAGCCAGGACGGTCACAGAAAGCCCCCCCAATTATGGTATCTACGTCTTTGGGTCCTTCCAACCACGCTTGCCACCGAAGCACAACACCCTGCTCCTGCTCGATACTTTAGATGTTGCGCGGTACATTTGTCGCTGTCCCCCTCGCAGTTCTCATCCAGCGATACGCCTAGGTGCGCAAGGGCGAAGGTCCATGCGTTCCTCTGTGTTGCTATGACGGAGCCCACGTCACACAAATCGAGGAATGCCCATAGTCGATGCCACACTGAGCCCAGGGCTACAGGCGCTTATTGTCGGCTTGATGTGTGCCTTGCCCCTGTCAGCGACCCACTGAGGAAGCCGGTTGCCACACGGCCCTCCGCGAGCAATAGCAGCAGCGAACACCGAGGCAAATTTATGGACGATGCTTGATTACTAGAAGGGCATGGACTCACGTTGTTCGCGGAAGACACCTGAAAGGAGACGGCCCTTGAAGTGTTTTTCGCCCGCCGCATCGACGCGGGTTCCAGTCGTCGAGCCCAGAGGACGAACGTTCGGAGATCAAACATATCGGAGCTTTTTTTGCACAAAGCAGCGAGTGGCTACCTTCCCATCCTCTGCTCATAGCACCCACCCTACAAGAGGAACCGAGAGACATTTGCATGCTACAGCCCCGCGCTCAATGCGGTCTTCGAGGCTGACATTCGGCTGGAGATCCGGGGCTGACTTGTGGACCGCGCAACGCAGAGGCGCTGTCCCAGGTCACAGGGTACGACGTGCGCGGCAGACGCAAATGATTCGGAGAGCTGCCTGTATGCGCAACTGCCCCCCCCCTGTGGCCGTGATCCTCGGACGCTCGCCGGGCCGAGGACGGCGTGGCGCGAACTACATCTGCGCCTTCTTTGCCCTGCCTTCCGGACTCTTGGCAAAAAATGCAGCATACCACCGTCCCATCCTTCACTGGCCTCACAGCTAACGTGGTTTGGTGACAACTGCGGCTTCCGCGGCGCTCCACAGAGCCTCCCCGGTGCCTCGTACACCACCTGGGCGCGTAGTCGCGTTTGCACACGGTGAAAGCGCAGGTCCGTTACCCAAGTGCATGTCAAGTACGAGCCGTCGGCGAATTGGCGGCCGTGGATTTCGACCAAGCTCCGCAGCTGACTAACCATGTTGGGGAGTGAAGGAAGAGCGCTCCACTGGGTTCACTCTGAAGTCGCAAAAGGACTGCACGATGCGCAGGGCGGTCAGCAAGGTCTGCCTGGCAGGAGTAGCGCGCGCAGGGAGGATTCCTGAACAACAACAGCTTCACACTTCCGCGAGCTCAGCCCCGTATTGCGCCGCAGACCCACTTCGTGCTGGCCGTAAAAGGCTTCTGCGTTCCTGCGCACTCTCTATCGACGAAGTCAGCAACTTGCACCCACGACAGACAGTCGCCACGGAATCCATCCTGAGGGCGTTCTCTACGTAGTAGCACCGCAACCAGTCTCCCACGTGATTTGTCCTCCCTCACTACCGCCACGCTTTATTCCCACACTACAGTTGCACACACCGGAGGGCTCATTCGCTGCTATAAAACACCTCGGCCATCGTTATCGGCGCTAGTTCTGCCTGTCGACCTCAGATTTCACGCGAGAGTTCTTTAAAGCAAGAACAGGAGCCGACCTGCTAGACAGTCCCACCCAAACGAGATTTCCACTTCCTAGCTCCAGGGAAATTCCCTGTGATGACACGGTGACAATGGGGCGACACGCAGGAAGGGCAATGAAAACGAGCACAGTCGCCGTCGACGCAGCAAAGGGACGCCTCTGCAGCAAAACAATAGCGCAAGAGGCTAACCTCGCCGTCGCATTGAATGTGCTCGAGGCGCTTGGCATGGGGCTCGTGTAGGTGGGCACTCGTGGTAGTTGAGGGCCGGATTCTTTCTCACACGTCGACAGACATGCACTGCTTGCAGTCAGCATGCTGACCATCACGTTTCCAAGGTGGCATTCAGTCAACACGCCAGGCATCAGAGAGTTGCGCTAAGAGGGAGGAGAGCATCAAAGGAAATCTGCGGCAGCAAGAAAGACCTACAGCTTCCTGCATCCTGGGACCCATTACCGACAGACGACGGTTCGAGCGTCAATTGCGTTGCTGGTCGCATGATGCCTGCGCCGTGGGAACCGTGACCGAAGGAGGACCGTTCGAGAGTCAATTGCGTTGCGGTTCGCAGGACGCCTGCGCGTGATGCAATCGCGAGTCGTTCGTGAGCGCCAACGATTGAGGCGAACGTGCGGCTCATCGCCTGAGCGCGCCAGCACTCTTTTTCCCCTGCACTCCTGGCAAAAGAAAATGCAGCGCCAAGAATATATACGTAGACATGCACACACACGGACAGATAAATCCACATACGTGAAGATAGAAGTATGATCTGGTCTATCAGCGTTTATAGATCAGCACGAATTACTCCAGCCCGCTTCATCGCTTCCGGTTTAGCAGAAGGTGGCTTCCGTCTTAGTTGCCACTCACTTCGCGACAGCAGCCGTGGCATGCGACTCTCACGCTGCGGAGCAAGTGCACCGACACAGTCGCGAGATCTACAGGGGAAGAGCATTCTCCTCTCGTCCAAGGCACGCCAGTCATTCTGGCGGCTGCCTACAGCTCCTTACATCAGCACTCAGGATCTGGCACGGGAGCTGGAGAGATGGGACATTACCATACCCTCATAACTGCATTTTGCGGAGCCTCTGACGGCAGGGTACATGGCATACACGGGGTAAGGGCTGTGTAGTTCAGTTTATTGTCTTGCCTCCGAGAGAATGATATTGCTCTCGCGCAGGTTTATACCGTGTCGCCGCCCTCTAGCCCGTCTCTGCTTCTTGGTGCAGCCTGCCAGGAAATACTCGGTCTGTAGGCTTACTTTTCGCACCCGCAGCTTCTCAGCTATTCGCGCCACATTCGCTGGTATCCCTCGTAGCGTTGCCAGACGACGTCAGGCAGGAATCGACCCAGATCGGCGGCTGTGGCCGCGGAAATGGCGCGGTACACGCAGAATGTCGCCGACGCCCTAATCTGCGCTCAGTCGGCAGAGAACGGGCGTGCCTTCCCCACCTATATGCGCGCTCAGCTGGCGCGGCCTTCCCGGCTGCCCTCATCAACCGCCGCGGCCTGCGCGTTACCTGCCTGTAACCCGCGTCATATCGCTGCAAAGTCACCCGCCAACGTGGAAACGAGGAGAACGGCGGGGCTACCTTCCCTTTCAGAAAAAGACACAGATCCTCCTCCCCGTAGGTATCATATGATTGCCGTGAAGTTGTGCAATGCAGCGAACCCAGGTGAGATCCTCCCACGTCCAGGGCTCCCGGTCTGGCGATTCGCTTGTGCGATATAACGGGTGGCTTGCATGAAATATGTCGACGGGGGCTCCGTGTCCTGCGCCGCGTTGCCTGTCTCAACATCGATTGGCTGGGACGGCGCTATGGGTCATCAAGAACAGTTACACGTCTCAGAGGGGGCCTACGCTTGCGTGCCATGCGCCTAAACCCTTACCCATCTCAGAGCTTTACGACGCTGGTACGCTTTTTGAAGACCTGGCTTTTGCCTTGACAGCAACGTGCTACCGTTGGCTCTTTTCGTGCAGGGCTACAGAGGCCGCAACGTGCTTCTTTCTTATTTTCCTTCTTTTTAATCACTCGTAGGCTTACAATGAATACAGGGTACTCACCATGGTGCGCAGCCGCCACCGTAGTCATAGGTAACGCCGAACGTTTTCTGCGGTCACAGAAGCTTTCGCTCGAAGCCGCGAATTTGAAAGCCTTCGGACATTATGCGCCGGGAAGCAGCGCAGGGCCTTCTATCACATCAGTGTCCCAAGGTTATCTGTGTGTACTGTACGTTTTCTGTTACTAATCCCAGTATTTGCCGTGCTTCCTTGTTTCCCCTCACCATCGCAGGCACTTTGCTGCCTGCGTCGCGCTCAGAGTATCGTACTCGGCGCCCACCCGTCCTCGCTTCACTATTTCGAACTCGGAATACCGTCTGTTTTTAAATGGTCTGTGGGAACCATGGGCCACACGGCTTCACCGGCGCTGGACCGACATCAAGCTATGGGCCGGTCTCAAGCAAACCCGCACGGCTTTGGCGGTCCCTAGAACCAATCTGGCGAACAGGCGCCGACACACATGCTAAGCGAGTCGAGCGCAGTATGCGGTCTCCGCCGCGTTTCCTCGTCATATTTCGCTGCGTCTGCTCGCCTGCGGTTCTGCGTTCTCACCCGCCTCTGCACGAGCCGTACGCGCGGTGAAAACACACGAAGTTCTGGAGTAAAGCTGGTGGCGTGCGGTGCTAACACAGTCGACGGAGTGAGAGCACCTGACGGCTTCTTATAGCTAAAGGGCCTAATGACGCAAATCACAAACCGATCCACGAAGACAGTGTAGGAGGCGCTGTCGATAGGTCCGGACGGGTGACCCCTAGCCTATTGGACCTCAGATATGCTGCCTTCCGGACCCTGTTACAGTCAGCAGGCCTCTGTCAATAGAGCGGTGGGAAACCGCCTTCGCGGGTGTGCGAGATCCTGCACATGAACACTGCACGACGGCGGCGGCGATCGGGAAGCCTGAGCACGTTTGTACAAAAGAGGAAGAAGTGCAAGGTTCCCTGATCGAAAACGATCCGGGCCTACACGAAGCCTCGCCCGGCTCGGAACCTTTTCCATCAGGTCGCGGAGCACACTGTACGTCCAGACCTCACTCCCCAAATTCAAAAAAACGCGCGAAGCTTTTCCAGCCCTGAGCACACTCTGAAAAATATGTAGAATAGCGGGTTTGCGCGGTGCTGCATAACGGTCGATTTACATGCCGTGCGTAACCTGATCATGTCGCACACCCGAAAAAGTTCTATCTGCTTCCCTTGTGAGCCATACTGCAGAAGAGCGCACCTGCTTCTGTAAGCGCGTGAAGAACCAGCTTTTGGTGCGTGCGGGATGTTGTCTCGTACAGATGCCTGAAGGCGAACCAATCACAGGTCGTAAATGCCGCACTCGCAGCGTTCCTGTTGGCTGCGGACGAGGTCCAGCAAGCGGACAGCCGCCAAGCGCTCACCGCTGCCCGTGTAGCAAGAGTGAGCGCTCACTACACCAGCAAGCAAAGAGTCTCGCATCTGCGCAACGTTGGGCCAATCCTGTGAACTAGAGCCCGCAACCGTACTAGATGCAGGATTTCCAGGTGAGGCCTTTTGCAGGGTTGCTCCGTTTTCGCGCACGCCGTCTGCAGCTGCGGGTGAGAGATCACAGAGAGGGAACGGGCTCGTCCTGCGCTAGTGCACGTTGGAGTCCCACCATCACGGCGGGACTGAGTCTCAGCGAGGATATTAAGACTACAAATGTCCCACACTGAAAGACAGGACTCGTTACCGGACAACTGTGTGCGAATACCCTTCCGTCCCTGCCGCCTCCACGAGACCGGCCGCTTGCGTCCGACTGCGCTTGCACAGTTTCGCCCACCGTCCTCATACACGACACGGATGACCAAGGCAGTGCCTCCACTCCCTCCTACGTGCACTCCTGCTGCGGACTTGCAGCAATCTCTGCTCTCCTGTATGTTCCGACTCAATCCTCGATACTGCCCTCTGACATGATCGCTGCGTGAGTCAGCCTTCAATGTATCGGTGCTGAACCGTGCACTGGTTCAAATACTGGTAATTGTCCGAGGCATATGGCTGCTGTCTTCACGTGCTATGCGTCGAGAAGAAGAAGCTGCTCCCAGCCAGGACGGTCACAGAAAGCCCCCCCAATTATGGTGTCTACGTCTTTTCGTCCTTCCAACGACGCTTGCCACCGAAGCACAACACCCTGCTCCTGCTCGATACTTTAGATGTTGCGCGATACATTCGTCGCTGCCCACCTCGGAGTTCTCATCCAGCGACACGCCTAGGTGCGCAAGGGCGAAGGTCCATCCGTTCCTCTGTGTTGCTATAACGGAGCCCACGTCACACAAATCGAGGAATGCCCAGAGTCGATGCCACACTGAGCCCAGGGCTACAGGCGCGTATTGTCGGCTTGATGTGTGCCTTGCCCCTGTCAGCGACCCATCGAGGAAGCCGGTTGCCACATGGCCCTCCGCGAGCAATAGCAGCAGCGAACACCGAGGCAAATTTACGGACGATGCTTGATTACTAGAAGGGCATGGACTCAAGTTGTTCGCGGAAGACACCTGGAAGGAGACGGCCCTTGAAGTGTTTTTCGCCCGCCGCATCGACGCGGGTTCCAGTCGTCGAGCCCAGAGGACGAACGTTCGGAGATCAAACATATCGGAGCATTTTTTGCACAAAGCAGCGAGTGGCTACCTTCCCATCCTCTGCTCATAGCACCCACCCTACAAGAGGAACCGAGAGATATTTGCATGCTACAGCCCCGCGCTCAATGCGGTCTTCGAGGCTGGCATTCGGCTGGAGATCCGGGGCTGACTTGTGGACCGCGCAACGCAGAGGCGCTGTCCCAGGCCACAGGGTACGACGTGCGCGGCAGACGCAAATGATTCGGAGAGCTGCCTGTATGCGCAACTGCCCCCCGCCGTGGCCGTGATCCTCGGACGCTCGCCGGGCCGAGGACGGCGTGGCGAGGCGCGAACTACATCTGCGCCTTCTTTGCCCTGCCTTCCAGGCTCTTGGCGAAAAATGCAGCATACCACCGTCCCATCCTTCACTGGCCTCACAGCTAACGTGGTTTGGTGAGAATTATCACTTCCGCGGCGCTGCACAGAGCCTGCCCGTTGCCTCGTACACTACCTGGGTGAGTAGTCGCGTTTGCACACGGTGAAGGCGCAGGTTCGTTACCCAAGTGCGTGTCAAGTACGAGCCGTCAGCGAGTTGGCGGTCGTGAATTCCGATCAGACTCCGCAGCTGACTAACCATGTTGGAGAGTGAAGGAAGAGCGCTCCACTGGTTCACCCTGAAGTTGTGAAAGAACCGCACAATGCGCAGAGCGTTCAGCACCGTCTGCCCGACAGGAGTCGCGCGCGCAGGGATGTTTCCTGAACAACAACAGCTTCACACTTCCGCGAGCGGACCAATACTGCACAGCCCCGTATTGTGCCGCAGACCCACTTCGTGCTGGCCGTGAAAGGCTTTTGCGTTCCTTGCACCCACGACAAACAGTCACCACGAAATCCATCCTCAAGGCGTTCTCTATGTAGTAGCACCCCAACGAGTCTCCCACGTTTTTTCTCCTCCTCACACCCGCCAGGCTTTAATCCCATACGACAGTTGCACATGCAGGGGGGCTCAGTCGCTGCTATGAAACACCTCGGCCATCGTTGGCGGCGCCAGTTCTGCCTGTCGACCTCAGATCTCACGCGGGAGTAATCAAAAGCAAGAACAGGAGCCGACATGCTAGACAGTGCCACCCAGACGAGATTTCTACATCACAGCTCCACGCAAATCCCCGGTTTTGACACGGTGACAGGGTCGACACGCAGAAAGGGTGCTGGAAAGGACCTAAGTCGCCGCCGACGCAGCAAACGCACGCTTCTGCCGCAAAACAATGGCGCAAAAGGCTAATCTGGCCTTCACATTGAATGTGCTCCTGCCCCTTGTCACGGGGCTCTTGTAGGTGGACGCTCCTGGTGATTGAAAGCCGGTTTCTTTCTCATACGGCAACACACATGCACAGCATGCGGTCAGCGTGCTGACCATCACGTTTCCAAGGTGCCATTCAGTCAACACGCCAGGCATAAGAGAGGTGCGCTAAGAGGGATGAGAGCATCAAAGGAAACCTGCGGCCGCCAGGAAAACCTACAGCTTCCTGCATCCTGGGATCCATTACCGACAGACGACGGTTCGAGCGTCAATTGCGTTGCTGGTCGCAGGACGCCTGCGCCGTGGGAACCGTTACCCAAGGAGGACCGTTCGAGCGTCAATTGCGTTGCTGGCCGCGAGACGCCTGTGCGTGATGCAATCGCGAGTTGCTCGGGAGCGCCAACGATTGAGCCGCACGCGCGGTTGACTGCCTGAGCGCGCCAGCACCCCTGGCAAAAGTAAGTGCAGCGTCAAAAATATATACATACCCATGCACACACTCGGGCAGACAACTGCATATACGTGAAGCTAGAGATATGTTCGCGTCTATCAAAGCACACAAAACAGCGTACCCCGAAGGCTTATTCCGTGTCGCCGCCCTCTAGCCCGTCTCTGCTTCTTGGTGCAGCCTGCAGGAAGTACTCGGTTTGTAGACTCTTTCTTCGCCTTCGCAGCTTCCCAGCTATGCGCGCCACATTCGCTGGTATCCCTCGTGACGCTGCCAGACGATGTTAGGCAGCAATCGACCCGGATCGGCGGCTGCCGCCGCGGAAATGGCGCGGCACACGCAGAATGCCGCCGACGCCCTAAACTGCGCCCTGGCCAAGTCGGCAGAGAACGGGCGGGCCTTCCCCACCGACTTGCGCGCTCAGCAGGCGCGGCGCCCCCGACTGCCCTCATCAACCGCCGCGGCCTGCGCGTTACCTGCCTGTAACCCGCGTCATTCCGCTGCAAAGTCACCCGCCAACGTGGAAACGAGGAGAACGGCGGGGCTACCTTCCCTTTCAGAAAAGACACAGATCCTTCTCCCCGTAGGTATCATACGATTGCCGTGAAGTTGTGCACTGCAGCGAACCCAGGTGAGATCCTCCCACGTCCAGGACTCCCGGTCTGGCGATTCGCTTGTGCGATACAACGGGTGGCTTGCATGAAATATGTCGAAGGGGGCTCCGTGTCCTGCGCCGTGTTGCCTGTCTCAACATCGATTGGCTGGGACCGCGCCATGGGTCATCAAGAACAGTTACACGTCTCAGAGGGGGCCTACGCTTGCGTGCCATGCGCCTAAACCCTTACCCATCTCAGCCCTTTGCACCGCTTAATTCGGCCGCAGGGGCCGCAGCGTTTTCCACTTTTATTTTCCTGCTTTTTAATCACTCATAGGCTTACAATGAATACCGGGCACTCACCTTGATGCACAGCCACCACCGTAGTCATAGGTAACGCCGAACGTTTTCTGCGGTCACAGAAGCTTTTGCTCGAAGCCGCGAATTTGAAAGCCTTCGGACATTATGCGCCGGGAAGCAGCGCAGGGCCTTCTATCACATCAGTGTCCCAAGGTTATCTGTGTGTACTGTACGTTTTCTGTTACTAGTTCCAGTATTTGCCGCGCTTCCTTGTTTCCCCTCACCATCGCAGGCACTTTGCTGCCTGCGTCGCGCTCAGAGTATCGTACACGGGCACCCACCCGTCCTCGCTTCACTATTTCGAACTCGGAATACCGTCTGTTTTTAGATGGTGTGTGGGAACCATGGGCCACACGGCTTCACCGGCGCTGGCCGACATCAAGCTATGGGCCGGTCCCAAGCAAGCCCGCACGGCTTCGGCGGTCTCCAGAACCACTCTTGCGAACAGGCGCCGACACACATGCTAAGAGATTCGAGCGCAGTGCGCGCTCTCTATGCGCGTTTCTCCGCCATATTTCGCGACGTCAGCTCGGCTGCAGCTCTCCATTCTCACCCGCGGCTGCACAAGCCGTACACGCGGCGAAAAACAAGAAGTTCTAGAGTAGAGGGGCTGGCGTACGGCGCTAACACAGTCCACGGAGCGAGAGCACCTGACCGCTTCCTATACGTAAAGCGCGAAAGGAGGCAGATCACAAACAAATCTACGAGGACAGTGTAGCAGGCACTGCCGATAGCTCCCGACGGTTGACCCGTAGCCTGGTGGCCCTCAGATGTGCTGCCTTCCGGACCCTGTTACAGTCAGCAGGCCTCTGTGAATAGAGCGGTGGGAGACCGCCTTCGCGGTTGTGCGAGATCCTGCACATGAACACTGGACGACGGCGGCGGCGATCGCGAAGCTGGAGCGTGCTCGTTAAAGAAGGAAGAAGTGCAAGGCTTCCTGATCGAAAAAGTTGCGAGCCTACACGAAGCCACGCCAGGCCCGGAACGGTTTCGATCAGGTCGCGGAGCACATTGTACATCTAGACCTCACTCCGCAAAATCATAAAACGCGCGAAGCTTTTCCAGCCCTGAGAGTACCCTACAAAAGCGCAGAATAGTGGGTTTGCGCGATGCTGCACGACAGTTGATTTACACGCCCCTGCGTAACCTGATCATGTCGCACACCCGAGAAAGTTCGATCTACATCCCTTGTGAGCCATACTGCAGAAGAGCGCACCTGCTTCTGTAAGCGCGTGAAGAAGCAGCTTTTGGTGCGTGCGGGATGTTGTCTCGTACAGATGCCTGAAGGCGAATCAATCACAGGTCGTAAATGCTGCACTCGCAGCGTTCCTGTTGGCTGCGGACGAGGTCCAGCAAGCGGACAGCCGCCAAGCGCTCACCGCTGCCCGTGTAGCTAGAGTGAGCGCTCACTACACCAGCAAGCAAAGAGTCTCGCATCTGCGCAACGTTGGGCCAATCCTGTGAACTAGAGCCCGCAACCGTACTAGATGCAGGATTTCCAGGTGAGGCCTTTTGCAGGGTTGCTCCGTTTTCGCACACGCCGTCTGCAGCTGCGGGTTAGAGATCACAGAGAGGGAACGGGCTCGTCCTGCGCTAGTGCACGTTGGCGTCCCACCGTCACGGCGGGACTGAGTCTCAGCGAGGATATTAAGACTACAAATGTCCCATACTGAAAGACAGGACTCGTTACCGGACAGCTGTGTGCGAAATACCCCTCCGCCCCTGCCGCCTCTACGAGTCCGGCCGCTTGCTTCCGACTGCGCCTGCACCGTTTCGCCCACCGTCCCCATATAAGACACGGATGACCAAGGCAGTGTCTCCACTCCCTCGTACGTGAACTCCTGCTGCGGACTTGCAGGATCACTGCTCTCCTGCTTGTTTCATTCAATCTTCGATATTGCCCTCTGACATGATCCCTGCGTAAGTCAGCCTTAAGTCTATCGGTGCTGAACCTTGCACTGATTCAACTACTGGTAGCTGTCCGAGGCATATGGCTGCTGTCTTCACGTGCTATGCGTCGAGAAGAAGAAGCTGCTCCCAGCCAGGACGGTCACAGAAAGCCCCCCCAATTATGGTATCTACGTCTTTGCGTCCTTCCAACGACGCTTGCCACCGAAGCACAACACCCTGCTCCTGCCGGATCCTTTAGATGTTGCGCGGTACATTCCTCGCTGCCCACCTCGGAGTTCTCATCCAGCGACACGCCTAGGTGCGCAAGGGCGAAGGTCCATCCGTTCCTCTGTGTTGCTACAACAGAGCCCACGTCACACAAATCGAGGAATGCCCAGAGTCGATGCTACACTGAGCTCACGGATACAGGCGGTTATTGTCGGATTGATTTGGTCCTTGCCTCTGTCAGCGACCCATCGAGGAAGCCGGCTGCCACACGGCCCTCCGCGAGCAATAGCAGCAGCGAACACCGAGGCAAATTTACGGACGATGCTTGATTACTAGAAGGGCATGGACTCAAGTTGTTCGCGGAAGACACCTGAAAGGAGACGGCCCTCGAAGTGTTTTTCGCCCCCCGCATCGACGCGGGTTCCAGTCTTCGAGCCCAGAAGACGAACGTTCGGGGATCAAACATATCGGATCACTTTTTGCACGAAGCAGCGAGCGGCTACCTTCCCATCCTCTGCTCGTAGCATCCTACAAGAGAAACCGAGAGACATTTGCATGCTACAGCCCCGCGCTCAATGCGGTCTTCGAGGCTGGCATTCGGCTGGAGCCGGGGCTGACTTGTGGACCGCGCAACGCAGATGCGCTGTCCCAGGCCACAGGGTACGACGCGCGCGGCAGACGCAAATGATTTGGAGAGCAGCCTATACGCGCAACTGCCCCCCCCCGTGGCCGTGATCCTCGGACGCTCGCCGGGCCGAGGACGGCGTGGCGAGGCGCGAACTACATCTGCGCCTTCTTTGCCCTGCCTTCCAGACTCTTGGCAAAAAATGCAGCATACCACCGTCCCATCCTTCACTGGCCTCACAGCTAACGTGGTTTGGTGACAACTGCGGCTTCCGCGGCGCTCCACAGAGCCTCCCCGGTGCCTCGTACACCACCTGGGCGCGTAGTCGCGTTTGCACACGGTGAAAGCGCAGGTCCGTTACCCAAATGCGTGTCAAGTACGAGCCGTCGGCGAATTGGCGGCCGTGGATTTCGACCAAGCTCCGCAGCTAACTAACCATGTTGGGGAGTGAAGCAAGAGCGCTCCACTGGGTTCATTCTGAAGTCGTGAAAAGACCGCACGATGCGCAGGGCGTTCAGCAACGTCTGCCTGACAGGAGTAGCGCGCGCAGGGAGGATTCCTGAACAACAACAGCTTCACACTTCCGCGAGCTCAGCCCCGTATTGCGCCGCAGACCCACTTCGTGCTGGCCGTAAAAGGCTTCTGCGTTCCTGCGCACTCTCTATCGACGAAGTCAGCAACTTGCACCCACAAGTCAGCAACTTGCACCCACGACAGACAGTCGCCACGGAATCCATCCTGAGGGCGTTCTCTACGTAGTAGCACCGCAACCAGTCTCCACGTGATTTGTCCTCCCTCACTACCGCCACGCTTTATTCCCATACGACAATTGCACACACCGGAGGGCTCAGTCGCTGCTATAAAACACCTCGGCCATCGTTATCGGCGCTAGTTCTGCCTGGCGACCTCAGATTTCACGCGAGAGTTCTTTAAAGCAAGAACAGGAGCCGCCCTGCTAGACAGTCCCACCCAAACGAGATTTCCACTTCCTAGCTCCAAGGAAATTCCCTGTGATGACACGGTGACAATGGGGCGACACGCAGGAAGGGCAATGAAAACGAGCACAGTCGCCGTCGACGCAGCAAAGGGACGCTTCTGCAGCAAAACAATGGCGCAAGAGGCTAACCTCGCCGTCCCATTGAATGTGCTCGAGGCCCTTAGCATGGGGCTCGTGTAGGTGGGCACTCATGGTAGTTGAGGGCCGGATTCTTTCTCACACGTCGACAGACATGCACTGCTTGCAGTCAGCATGCTGACCGTCACGTTTCCAAGGTGGCATTCAGTCAACACGCCAGGCATCAGAGAGCTGCGCTAAGAGGGAGGAGAGCATCAAAGGAAATCTGCGGCCGCAAGAAAGACCTACAGCTTCCTGCATCCTGGGACCCATTACCGACAGACGACGGTTCGAGCGTCAATTGCGTTGCTGGTCGCAGGATGCCTGCGCCGTGG
This sequence comes from Dama dama, assembly GCF_033118175.1. NCBI lineage: Eukaryota > Metazoa > Chordata > Mammalia > Artiodactyla > Cervidae > Dama > Dama dama. The sequence goes on from NW_026871102.1 coordinate 26,004, forward strand.
GAACCGTCACCGAAGGAGGACCGTTCGAGAGTCAATTGCGTTGCTGTTCGCAGGACGCCTGCGCGTGATGCAATCGCGAGTCGTTCGTGAGCGCCAACGATTGAGGCGAACGTGCGGCTCATCGCCTGAGCGCGCCAGCACTCTTTTTCCCCTGCACTCCTGCAAAAGAAAATGCAGCGCCAAGAATATATACGTAGACATGCACACACACGGACAGATAAATCCACATACGTGAAGATAGAAGTATGATCTGGTCTATCAGCGTTTATAGATCAGCACGAATTACTCCAGCCCGCTTCATCGCTTCCGGTTTAGCAGAAGGTGGCTTCCGTCTTAGTTGCCACTCACTTCGCGACAGCAGCCGTGGCATGCGACTCTCACGCTGCGGAGCAAGTGCACCGACACAGTCGCGAGATCTACAGGGGAAGAGCATTCTCCTCTCGTCCAAGGCACGCCAGTCATTCTGGCGGCTGCCTACAGCTCCTTACATCAGCACTCAGGATCTGGCACGGGAGCTGGAGAGATGGACATTACCATACCCTCATAACTGCATTTTGCGGAGCCTCTGACGCAGGGTACATGGCATACAGGGGGTAAGGGCTGTGTAGTTCAGTTTATTGTCTTGCCTCCGAGAGAATGATATTGCTCTCGCGCAGGTTTATTACGTGTCGCCGCCCGCTAGCCCGTCTCTGCTTCTTGGTGCAGCCTGCCAGGAATACTCGGTCTGTAGGCTTACTTTTCGCACCCGCAGCTTCTCAGCTATTCGCGCCACATTCGCTGGTATCCCTCGTAGCGTTGCCAGACGACGTCAGGCAGGAATCGACCCAGATCGGCGGCTGTCGCCGCGGAATGGCGCGGTACACGCAGAATGTCGCCGACGCCCTAATCTGCGCTCAGTCGGCAGAGAACGGGCGTGCCTTCCCCACCTATATGCGCGCTCACCTGGCGCGGCCTTCCCGGCTGCCCTCATCAACCGCCGCGGCCTGCGCGTTACCTGCCTGTAACCCGCGTCATTCCGCTGCAAAGTCACCCGCCAACGTGGAAACGAGGAGAACGGCGGGGCTACCTTCCCTTTCAGAAAAAGACACAGATCCTCCTCCCCGTAGGTATCATATGATTGCCGTGAAGTTGTGCAATGCAGCGAACCCAGGTGAGATCCTCCCACGTCAGGGCTCCCGGTCTGACGATTCGCTTGTGCGATATAACGGGTGGCTTGCATGAAATATGTCGACGGGGGCTCCGTGTCCTGCGCCGTGTTGCCTGTCTCAACATCGATTGGCTGGGACCGCGCCATGGGTCATCAAGAACAGTTACACGTCTCAGAGGGGGCCTACGCTTGCGTGCCATGCGCTTAAACCCTTACTCATCTCAGCCTTTACGACCCTGGTACGCTTTTTGGAGACCTGGCTTTTGCCTTGACAGCAACGTGCTACCGTTGGCTTGTTTCGTGTAGGGCTACAGAGGCCGCAACGTGCTTCTTTCTTATTTTCCTTCTTTTTAATCACTCGTAGGCTTACAATGAATACCGGGGTACTCACCACGGTGCGCAGCCGCCACCGTAGTCATAGGTAATGCCGAAAGTTTTCCGCGGTCACAGAAGCTTTTGCTCGAAGCCGCGAATTTAAAAGCCTCCGGACATTATGCACCGGTAGCAGCGCAGGGCCTTCTATCACATCAGTGTCTCAAGGTTATCTGTGTGTACTGTACGTTTTCGTTACTAGTCCCAGTATTTGCCGTGCTTCCTTGTTTCCCCTCACCATCGCAGGCACTTTGCTGCCTGCGTCGCGCTCAGAGTATCGTACACGGGCACCCACCCGTGCTCGCTTCACTATTTCGAACTCGGAATACCGTCTGTTTTTAGATGGTGTGTGGGAACCATGGGCCACACGGCTTCACCGGCGCTGGACCGACATCAAGCTATGGGCCGGTCTCAAGCAAACCCGCACGGCTTTGGCGGTCCCTAGAACCAATCTGGCGAACAGGCGCCGACACACATGCTAAACGATTCAAGCGCAGTTTGCGCTCTCCATGCGCGTTTCTCCGCCATATTTCGCGACGTCAGCTCGGTTGCAGCTCTCCATTCTCACCCGCGTCTGCACAAGCCGTACAGGCGGCGAATAAACACGAAGTTCTAGAGTAGAAGGGCTGGCGTACGGCGCTAACACAGTCGACGGAGCGAAAGCACCTGACCGCTTCCTATACGTAAAGCGCGAAAGGAGGCAAATCACAAACAAATCTACGAGTACAGTGTAGCGGCACTGCCGGTAGCTTCCGACGGTTGACCCGTAGCCTGTTGGCCCTCAGATATGCTGCCTTCCGGACCCTGTTACAGTCAGCAGGCCTCTGTGAATAGAGCGGTGGGAGACCGCCTTCGCGGTTGTGCGAGATCCTGCACATGAACACCGCACGACGGCGGCGGCGATCGCGAAGCTGGAGCGCGTTCGTTAAAAAAGGAAAATGTGCAAGGTTCCCAGATCGAAAACGTTGCGGGCCTATACGAAGCCACGCCAGGCCCGGAACGTTTTCGATCAGGTCGCGGAGCCCACTGTACATCTAGACCTCACTCCGCAAAATCAGAAAGACGCGCGAGGCTTTCCCAGCCCTGTAAATACTCTGCAAAAGCGTAGAAAACTGGGTTTGCGCGGTGCTGCACGACAGTTGATTTACATGCCCTGCGTAACTGATCATGTCGCACACTCGAGAATGTTCGATCTACATCCCTTATGAGCCCTACTGCAGACGACGGCAAACTGCTTTTGTAAGCACGTGAAGAACCAGCTTTTGGCGCGTGCGGGAAGCTGCTTCGTACGGGTGCTTGAAGATGAACCAATCACAGTCGTAGATGCCGCACTCGCAGCGTTCCTGTTGGCCTGCGGACGAGGTCCGGGCAAGCGGACAGCCGCCAAGCGCTCACCGCTGCCCGTGTAGCAAGAGTGAGCGCTCACTACACCAGCAAGCAAAGAGTCTCGCATCTGCGCAACGTTGGGCCAATCCTGTGAACTAGAGCCCGCAACCGTACTACATGCAGGATCTCCAGGTGAGGCCTTTTGCAGGGTTGCTCTGTTTTCGCGCACGCCGCCTGCAGCTGCGGGTGATAGATCACAGAGAGGGAGCGGATTGTTCCTGCCCTAGTGCTCGTTGGCGTCCCACCGTCACGGCGGGACTGAGTCTCAGCGAGGATATTAAGACTACAAATGTCCCATACTGAAAGACAGGACTCGTTACCGGACAGCTGTGTGCGAAATACCCGTCCGCCCCTGCCGCCTCTACGACTCCGGCCGCTTGCTTCCGACTGCGCTTGCACCGTTTCACCCACCGTCCCCATATAAGACACGGATGACCAAGGCAGTGTCTCCACTCCCTCGTACGTGAACTCCTGCTGCGGACTCGCAGGATCACTGCTCTCCTGCATGTTTCATTCAATCTTCGATAGTGCCCTCTGACATGATCCCTGCGTCAGTCAGCCTTAAGTGTATCGGTGCTGAACCTTGCACTGATTCAACTACTGGTAGCTGTCCGAGGCATATGGCTGCTGTCTTCACGTGCTATGCGTCGAGAAGAAGAAGCTGCTCCCAGCCAGGACGGTCACAGAAAGCCCCCCCAATTATGGTATCTACGTCTTTTCGTCCTTCCAACGACGCTTGCCACCGAAGCACAACACCCTGCTCCTGCTCGATACTTTAGATGTTGCGCGATACATTTGTCGCTGCCCCCCTCGCAGTTCTCATCCAGCGATACGCCTAGGTGCGCAAGGGCGAAGGTCCATCCGTTCCTCTGTGTTGCTATAACGGAGCCCACGTCACACAAATCGAGGATCGCCCACAGTCGATGCCACACTGAGCCCAGGGCTACAGGCGCGTATTGTCGGCTTGATGTGTGCCTGCCCCTGTCAGCGACCCATCGAGGAAGCCGGCTGCCACACCGCCCTCCGCGAGCAATAGCAGCAGCGAACGTCGAGGCAAATTACGGACGATGCTTGATTCTTTGATAGCATGGACTCAAGTTGTTCGCGGAAGACACCTAAGAGGAGAGGGCCCTCGAAGTGTTTTTCGCCCCCGCATCGACGCGGGTTCCAGTCTTCGAGCCCAGAGGACGAACCTTCGGGGTTCATACACATCGGAGCATTTTTTTCACAAAGCAGCGGGTGGCTACCTTCCCATCCTCTGCTCATAGCACCCACCCTACAAGAGGAACCGAGAGATATTTGCATGCTACAGCCCGCGCTCAATGCGGTCTTCGAGGCTGGCATTCGGCTGGAGATCCGGGGCTGACTTGTGGACCACGCAACGCAGAGGCGCTGTCCCAGGCCACAGGGTACGACGTGCGCGGCAGACGCAAATGATTCGGAGAGCTGCCTGTATGCGCAACTGCCCCCCGCCGTGGCCGTGATCCTCGGACGCTCGCCGGGCCGAGGACAGCGTGGCGAGGCGCTAACTTACATCTGCGCCTTCTTTACCCTGCCGTCCAGACTCTTGGCAAGAAATGTAGCATACCACCGTCCGGTCTCTCTCTGGCCTCACAGCTAACGTGGTACGGTGACAACTACGGATTCCGCGGCGCTCCACAGAGCCTCCCCGGTGCCTCGCACGCCGCCTGCGCGCGTAGTCGCGTTTGTACACGGTGAAAGCGCTGGTTCGTTACTCGGGTGCGTGTTCCAGGTACGAGCCGTCGGCGAATTGGCGGCCCGGACTCCGACGTTCAGCGGAAGTGTCGGTCCTGTGAAACCGCCATTACTACACGCGAAGGCACTAGTCGTCTTCTCTTTGTCGTGTCGCCTCCCTAGGACACCCGCCAACTTCTGCGTCATCCTCAACGAGTCTAGTGCTCTGCACCCGTTTGCGCAGTCACCAGTGAAGCTGGACTGACTTGTCGCAGCAGGCGGAGTTTTGGACGAGCCCCCTCCCTCAACTGACCTCGGGCCACGCCTCCCGTTGCATGCCAGCACCCTAGGGGCCTTCTGAAAATAAACAGATGGGAAGATATCTTGCGCGTGCCTGGGGTCCTCCCTGAGAACGGATCTCACACGATTGTGCGCGGCTCTATAATTATAATGGTAGGGATTTTGTCTCACCAGCTTCAGGCGGGCGTTTGTCAATGCCGTACATACCTACGATGTCCGCATCCAGCGCATTCACTGCGAATACGACACGTCGCCAGAGATGCTTCCCCGCCCCCGTCGTCCGCTCTCTAGAGGATCATAACGCCTACGAAGGCCGACTCTGAATCCTTGTCGCTGGTTCACGGAAACGACTTCTCAAAATACCGCGGAACACGGCCAGTAACGATACACCGCCGTTCTACGCACTGCTTATGCCTACGAGCGGTTTCCGCCGATATACCTGATCCTGTCTTGCTCGCCATACCCCGTATGCGTCGTGGGTTTCGCTCTGATGCTTGTTGTGCAGACACCACTAGACCCAAAAGCGGTGTGTTTGGCCGATAGAGCACCAGATCAACCCCTTACAGCGCTGGTAAACCTACAGGAGTATTCCGCCCGTCAGGCTACCACGAGTGCACGTCTGCGCCGGAAAGAGCGTTGTTAACACTCCATTCCGCTTGTAAGTGCAGCGATCTTTTATTCCCGGAAGACGGCGGTGTATCGTTACTGGCCGTGTTTCGCGGTATTTTGAGAAGTCGTTTCCGCCAGTATACCTGATCCTGTCTTGCTCGCCATACCCCGTAGGCGGTCGTGGCTTCGCTCTGATGCTTGTTGTGCAGAGACCACTAGACCCAAAAGCGGTGTGTTTGGCCGATAGAGCACCAGATCACCCCCTTACAGCGCTGCTAAACCTACAGGAGTATTCCGCCCGTCAGGCTACCACGAGTGCACATCTGCGCCGGAAAGAGCGTTGTTAACATTCCATTCCGCTTGTAAATGCAGCGCTCTTTTATTCCAGGAAGCCCGTGGCCTGCGTCCATTGGCAGCACGTGCTTCTACTAACGAGTCGGTAGCGTATCGAGTCAACAGCCGCGACCTGTCTAAGGGTCTGGTCGGGGGGAGGAAGCGCAGGGCTGCAGGACACCACCCTAGTCGTACACGGCAGCACACTGGTAATGTACCACCATCAGCTCAACACATACGCGCGATGAATCTTCCCAAGTCAGCGAGTCCACCCTGCGCCGAGAGTAGGGGAATTGCATCCGTGTTGTTCCCATGAGTGCGGTTGGCAACCGCCTAAAGTCTATCTCGCAATGAAGACGTTGGAGAAGAAAACCACTACGTGGAAACCGTGCTCTGTCTGGACAGCCAAGCCTAACTCTCCTGTCCGAGGGCGGCCACGGTGGAACCCGAGAAAGCTCCCGCGTGCCCGTGTTGTACTTCGTAGATGCGTACCTCTTCCTGCGCATCACACAGACGCAGGAGACGTAAGACAGTGGTGAAGTTGAGAGTGGGGGCAGCGGAGACAGCCACGAACCTCGTCTGCAACAGTTGGCCTTAGCAGGCTGTAACACCAAGCATGGGAAAGTTGGTGCACGACTGGTAACCTTTAGCCTTATTCCCTCTCAGGGAAGCGGACGAATCTTTTCTGCCATTTCGTTCAATCGCAGCGTTCTCCTGCAATTTCACGCTGTAAGCCTGAGAGAACGGAGGTGCGGTTCTAGAGCTACAATCTCTTTGAAAGGCTGCCTTCTTTCCCGCACGCAGTGAAAGTCATCATCGTGCTCAGCGGCGCCTGCGCCGGCTGTTTAGAAATAGGCAGCAGGCAAACATGCGCGAAACTGCGAGATAACTGTGCGACAAAGAGTATCATCTTGGCTACTTGCGCACCAAGCAAAACGCCCGTACCGTGACGCGTCTTCGTTTCGGAGTAGGTTGTGGACGCCGCCAGACCCGTCAGCACAAGAGCTGCCGTGCTATCCTTCCTAGAACAGCAACTGTTCTCCCCGTCTAAGTACCCTACCGGTATGCTTTATGCAATCAGCACGCTCATCTGCTTTCCGCCGATGTACCTTCATTTCGTCCGCAATGCACTTTTGCTTCTGACGCTCACCTTCATCTGTGATGTTGCTCACTTGGAGAACGCGCACATCATCCACGACAGTGAAACTACGCCGGTGGAGGCACAAACACGAATGCAGGTAGCGCGTCAATCCGGCGAATCCGGCTCGATGGCGTGGGCGACTCACGGTACAGCGGATGGCTACCTGGTCAGCTCTACAACGACGGTCGCCGAGAACGACGTGCGCATCCTGCGCGCTTTCGAGGAAATCAGTTTGGAGCCGAGGGGTCCCTCAGGCTCCAGCAAACGCGCAGCTGCCAGATTAGAGACTAGCCGAGCTCCGTTGCTGCGTGATCTCGAAAGAGTGTGTGCACCTTGTCCAAAGGGGCTGGCATACGCAGTGCGCCACGCCTCCCCAGCGTCAAGACTCTCATTTCTCCTCGGATGCTTCTCATGTGGGGCATATATACGCGTCCGTGCGCGCCCACGTATATATGCTACTACAGTCAAAAACATATATAATAGCTCAAATATACGTGGATGTGCACATAAGGAGATGTGCGCTCATTTGCACTGAAATCATATATGCACCCGGTCTTCAAATGCAACAGGGGTCGATTCATCCGCAAGCGCCCCCTGGCAATGTACGCCGTGTTAGACGTTGTTGCCGCACTTGGAATCGACTGCTGCACACGCGGCAGACAATGGGTTCGTCGCCTGCACGATGAGCGTGCCCCACCGTAGGCAGATGGATTATGAGATCGCAGGAGTCTTGTAGTCTAGAGAGGCACCAGATTCCCTTTGGGGAAGCACAAGTTAACGCATTTGTCACAGCGACATCACGTCTCCGACGCTTGCTCAGCAGCCCGACATTCAGAGACCCTCACGCAGCAACATTCAGCAGACTGTTGCCTCCTTCACAATTTGTGAAGCAGCCAGTCTAGTTTCGTCGCATCACTTGCGCTTTCAAACGTGGTCGAGGATGGCGGCTCCCAGCCCGCCGGAAGGAGGCTGCCACATTCGACTGGCAGCTTGCTGCGGCCGCAACAGAGACGCTACGCTGTCATGCTTCTGTCGGCGTAACGGGGACCGGCGATGCATTACGTGACTAGGAGGCCCGTGCAGACAAGGGAGCGCCTGAGACTTGTCGCCTTCGGCCTCAGGACTCACTGAGTTCTGCATTTGGCGCCAATCACAGCACGAGGATTCTGTGAGTTGCAACATTGGCAGCGAGCTGCGGGAGATGCGCTTTCACGTAGGGGACAGCCGGATGCCGGGGGGGACGCCAGGGTGAGTGCGCCCTTCCCCGCCTGCGGACATCCACGAGAGCGGTTGTTGTCTTTCCTGCCTAAGGCGCTGTTGCACGTCTCCCGCTTCGCTCCGCACAACGCTGACGTACCCCATGTGCAATCATGTGCGTATGTCTGTGGCTCTGCGTCTGCGTCGGTACTTAAAAGCGTATGCGCGTACAAACTGGGTGCATCTTCATGGAAGAGAAGAAGTAATTGCTCTGTCATTGTGCATGCGCGGCTTCTTCCGTAGCACTCCACACAGAAATTTGTTCCCCGGACAAGGCATACACATTTGTCCATAAATATATATATATATATATTTATATATATAGCACCAGGGGTGGCCCGAAAGACTTCAAGAGCACGCATCCGTGCCCCTACACTCCACATTCTGCACTACATTGCACCGGCGCCGCCCGAAGAACTCACGTGCGGCGAAGAGAAATGTCCCACACGGCTGCTAGGAAGGATCGCACAGACATGGTCGTTTGACTGAGCGGCTGTATTTATACATATACGTACTGGTTTTAGGGTTCGCTGTTACCGTGGCCGACGTAACACTAGCCACGCTGGCGCGTCTCGCAGAACATAGTTGCTACAGTGTTCGGCTCTCCGTCCGGTGCCCGCTGGTGTAGTAATCCCTCAGCGTCGGCCCCCATCGTTTACCGTAGCGTGTGCCTTCCCTGCGGTCCGTCCTGCGTTTTTGTCCGCTCGTCAGCGGCGTATATCGTGGAAGGGTGCAAAACGCCGGGGTAAGTCATGCTTCCGACAAACGCGCAACGCAACCCTCACATCCCAGACTGCTCCACACCCTGGACGCAGCCGTCCTACCAGTGTTGCGAATAGCGTCTGAAGCGACGCTGCTATCGATGTGCTGGGCCCTATGGTGCACTCGAGCCCCGCTCCGCAGCCGTAAATGGCGGCCAAACGGGCTGCAATTTTTGTCCTCTGTTTGCAACAGTCAGTCTCGTGCGGCGGCGTCCTCCCGGCAACGCTGTACCCCCGTTATGTTTGTTGCTGCGGACAGACGGGACGCCACTCTAGCGCGCCCTCAGACATTCAGGGGTGCTCAGAGTTCCTCGGTGCACCGTTGTGAGTGTGGGACGGACGCCAGACGCCGGATGAGCCTCCGCCACCAGCGAGGCACAAGGCCCCCCTGTCACGTTATCATATCATGTGACGAATTGGAGCACCCTGCGAAGGCCGGGCAGCCTCAACTTGATCATGTGGCGCATACGCTCTTTCACGAGCCACTCTGTGCCAATAACTGCGGTGCCCTATTCCGCACAGCCCCGCAGCACGCCGTCTCCATGCGCCAGGGTGCCTCCCAATGCGCTCAAGAAGCCAAAGACAGTATACCTGTGCTCCCGCCCGAACGTGGGCACCTCAAGCTACACGCGCACCGCGTATGCATTACGCTCCCGCGACGAATCACGCCGGCCGCATTCGCTGCCGTCGGAGTTTCAGCTTCTTCAGCTCGTGTGCAGCACGCTATGTTGACCGCATTATTATATTCAACAGGCATACACTCGTGCCTCTCGAGGCGGTACCGCTTCAGGCGAGAGCGGTCGGCGGCCGTTGAACTAGCCTCTTGCACGTCGGCGAGCCAATAAAGCAGCACCAGCGGAGAAGCGCCTTTGTTAAGCACCCCGTTAGCCAGTCACCGGCTACAGTACAGTGCTCGAGATTACGCGCAGCCTGCAGGAACCGCGCATGCGTAGTACCTACGTACTAAACGGTTATGAGTTTTTAAGCAAAAATGTACTGGGACAGCTGAAACCGCGCGCTGTGTATGTAGTCCTGTTTTGAAATGCTCTCTAGTCGTTGTGGAGAGCTTGCGTCGGACGAAAGACCCTCACGTCCGCGACAAGCCATTGTCTGCATGGCAATCGCGGGTGCCCTGTGGGGCAATGTGTATGCGAGCTAGATCGGAGAGTGGGTTTGCAGTATATTTGAAACACCTCTAGCATGGAAGAGATATCTCAACGAGAGCCGTAACTCTCCGGCCTCAATGTTGCTGTCAAGGACAGCCTCTCCCGCCCCCTGCCTGCGTACCCGAGAGTGCCGCGTTCAGGCCTTTTCATAAGACGGCAGAACACCATTCAACAAACGCCAGCATAGTCTATCCTCTGTCATAGCGCCGCAGGTGCACACAAGGATTCCGCCGTCGCCCCCGTATCCATGCAGTATATACATGCACGGCTAGAGTATAAGCGAGCCAGACCGTCGGCCGCGTACTTGGAACAAGTACGTACACGGCGATGCACATAGGGATGTGTGCGTGTACGTACCTGCGCGCGAACGCATGTATGCATATATGTGTTCGTGTGCGTACGTGTGTATTTATATCGATGTACTTACGCATCTCTGCATGTATGCACCTGTGTATGCATGCACGCGTATGCACGAATGCACATGCATATGTGTGTACACCTTCACGTACGGAGGCACATATGTATGTCTGTATGTATGCACCTCTGCTTGAAGTGCGAGTGCGTATGTAGGAAAGCCCGTATAGGCGTACGCACACCGAGAGAGAGGGGAAGTCAGAGAGACACAGAAGAAAAGAAAGGACAAACGCGAATGAACCCGTTGCCTTCAAGTGATTACATCCTTCCGTGTCTAGTGCCGCTCTTACTGCGATCCGTACACGAGCATGCTGCTGGCGGACGGGTAGTGATTTTCACGTAACCAGTCCACACAGCAGTACACCCGTCTACCCTCTAATTCGTCGCAAGACTCCGCGTGGGGTTAAGAGGCCTGATCTTCCTCGGCAGTGAAGTGCATGAGGGCCGTAAAGTCAACTCATAGCGCTGTGGAGCTCAGCCGTCGCAGATGCATTTTTTTCGTTGCTTCAGAGTCATATTCTCGCTCTTTTTAGGAAAAGATTCATAGCACTACTACTGTATCAATTGCATCACTCAGTTCTCTAGCATCGCGGCGCTTCAAAAGGCTGCTTGGCGGCTGGCTTCCGCCAGTTCTCGTCGCCGAATCTCCTACTTTTTTTCAGGTCGGTTAGGCGTCGCGTGCGGCTTGGCGGAAGGTAGCTCACTGCGTCGCCTTCTCCGCCCTCCAGCGCACAACGCCAACTTGTACAAGCGAAGACCAGCTCAGATGAACGGCAAGCCTTAGCAGCGAGCCAGAAAGGAACGTTGCGCGTAGCTGCCCACCACTGCTCACGGCGGGGCGAACTCAAGATTGCATATGTGGCTCTTGCAGTCGTGCCATTGCCGCGATGGCTGCTAATGAGGTATGTACCGCCGCGTTTACCGCAATCGACCGCCTGCCACACGCAACACATTTGCTTCTGTAGCGGGCTTCCCCGGGTTGCACCGCCGCTTTTACATGTCCCCGGGACAGCCTCAGGGACCATCACGACGTGTGTGCACGCTGCCCTCAGAAGGCGGTGTTCCATGTGGCACCTCGCAAGAGCCAGCGCGAGATGCCGGGGCAGTCCGGACGACAGCAGGCTGCGATACTTCTACATCGAAGGAGTTCTCGGAAGAATGTCACACCGCGTCCTGAATGAGACGCGAAGGCCCGGTCGGCGCCACGGCACGCGAATGCACTAGGCTTGAACATGACCCACGAAGCTGCGGTACGCTCGAGACGTGCCTTCGAAGACGGACGCAGTAGTGCATGGCTCTTGTCGCCCTAGTTCGCGGCTGTCCCTCCCACGCCCAGGGACGCGTTTTCGTCTCGGACATCATCTTTCCACCACTCAGGAAGGTCTACGCCTGCATGGCCACGTTTTGCCCTCGCAAGAATGCTCACCCCATTGAGCGTGACCCCCCGGAACCACGCTACAGTGCGCTGCAGTCTGCTCCGTTGTCGGCACAAGCCCCAGTCTGATGTAACACGCCTTGGTCTGACTGTGGTGTTGACCGGCTCTCCGACATGCGCACCCGTACGGCGTTGTGTAGAACGCGGGGGCGAGCGCGTCGGCCGCCCGGCGTTGCACTCTGTATAAATCCCTCTCCTTCCGCTCAACAGGCTGTCCAGACGTCTAGTTTAGGATTTCCGTTGATCACGGTCAAAGGCAGCTGCGTGCCTACAGCCCCTGAGGTTGCTGTGATGACTACACTACTTGCACTGCGTTCGCCGCTCGTATTCTGGGCGTATCCTGTGTGCGCACACATATGTGTCTGGACTGCAGCTGCGGAGCAGGTATCGAGTGTCTCATGCTGTCTTATCGCCGGGTGCTGTGTAGAAAGGCAGCGTGCATCCGTGTCTTCTTCCGAATTCATTCTCGCCGTCAAACTGCTGGTTCTTCGTAAGGGCTACTCCTATTGTGAAAAGGGTCTGTTTTCCCGGTGTCTCTAGTCTCTATAGCGAATGGATATGCGACACAGCCCATCGCAGACTGTGCGCTACCAGTATAGCGGACGCCTCACCCAGTGCCAGACTACGAAGAAGCGAGCCGAATTCCGTGGAACAGCCGCTCGGCTGACTCCTACACGCCTGAAAGGTCCGAAATGCCCACTAGAACCTTAAGATGGAGGCCGTTTTTTCTGGGCAAACCAAGCGCAGCCCCGCGAAACCGTCCCGCATGCGACTTCCGCACTTCCTGAAAAAAGGGTATGAGCGGCCGGAAAAGATTTTTTGCACGTGGAGTCAGACGTGCGGTTCGTGCAGCTGTCGGCGCCGCTGGGGACCGTGATAGTGCGTCAGGAACCGCGGTGCACTACGTCCACAACAGCAAAAAAAAAGTCAAGCCCGCGCGCAAAGCGTCATTCATCGCTCCGGCGTTTCCCACGCTGCTGCTTGGGAAGGCAATTCACCACTTCGGGCCTGAATCCTGCACATAGACATGGCGAAGAAGACGATGGGACGTCCCGCGGATCGAAAAGCGATAGCAGACCGTTTTCGCCAGTCTCAGACAGAAGCGCATGCGAGCAGCTTGTTACGCTGCCCGCTACTATGAGCCCTTGAAGAGGGCTTTTTTCAAGAGGCATATTAGTTGGGGAGGGCGCGTGGTCTTGCTGAGCACGCAGAGGAAGGCCTGAAAAAAGGGCTGACAAGTCTCCTTCTCATCCGGTGCAACGAGGCGGAGGGGCCGCTTACCGGACAGGCGCAGGAGATGTTGCCGCTGTGTTTCTGCAGCTGCTTTTCAACCTGCCTCTTTGAGAGGGACTACACAAAGGGTGACAACGGGCTGTGCCTTGAGCTTGATCCGCTGTTCAGTGCACAAAGCCCGCTGACCCGCCGTTATCAGCTTGTTTCGCGGCAACAATTTAGGCTTCTAGGATCCCTGTCAAAACCAAGGCATTTCCAACTCCACGATAGAGGCTGGCGGGCCACTCGGATACAGAGAACAGCTGCGGCGCTCAGGTACCGCACCTTGGTGGCAAAATGGGAGTATCGGCTACACTCTTACTTGTTGCTGTGTCGTCAGAAAGCGGGTCGTGCTACGCAGCACCCGCGCGCGTATACACAAAAAGGCGAAAAACTTCCCGTCGACAAGCTCTGTTGGTTTCACCGAAGCCTGCCGGGCGCACAGGGGCCTACTTTAATGGCCACATCGCTCCCTCGTGCGGTGCCTGAAGACGGAAAAGCGCATCGCCTATTAAGCGAGAGCCGCTGTAACGCCAGACCGTGGAGACAGCTTTTAGAGAGATATGACAGCCGTCGTCGGCACGACCCATAGAGCCAGGCGTTCGGACCTTTCAGACCGCTTTGAAGCCTACGCACGCGTCGCACTCACTTGCTAATGATAAACCTTTAACGGCGCATCATCCCGTGCACGAATCAAGCGTGCTGGAAAGCCGCTGCATTGTTCTGTGCGAAAAGCTCTGTATTCTCGATTCGAATGTCATGCCGCCACACGCTTGTGCGCGGAAAAAGAGAAATCGTGCTTCTGACGCTGTTTGATGTCCGCTTCAGCTAGTCTATCGGTTGGCGACGCCCCCTGCGCACGGCGAACAGCTTGCGCTTTTTTTTCCACCGCGGGCTGCCAGGGGTCGGTTTGAAGATCGCACGCCCGTAATCTCTTTCCTCTACCTCCACTAAGAACGAAATTGGGCAGACATTTCTCCCGCGCCCGGTACTTAGCCTGGGGACCAGACGAAAGCAGTAAGCGCTTTTGATTATTGTACACGTACTGCGATAAGCATGACATGCTGACGTGGCATCCACTTCCTCTGTGCGCGCCCGCTCTCCTCAAGGCACCCGGGTCGCTCCCCCAACTGTGTCTTACACCTGTCTCCTACAGCAGAAAGGCGAACATGCACCCCTGTCATGCCAGCACGCGAGGCACACAGAGCTCACGACAGATGGCTAGATCCGTCTCAAGACGACGGATATCTATCTTTTGCTTCCCACGTTGGAACGCTGCTGCTGTCCTAACAATAGTGCTTGCGAGGGTCTTCGGCCTGTACGCCCCCCCACCCTGAACAGGCAGCTGCGCTCCGGTCTTTCACAATCATTCATCCACCCCAAGGTTCGATATGTGACGACAGGGTCTGTAGGGTGGTGCAGAATTCCGGCGTGGGGTTCACAGGCCAGCCAAATGTCCTTCCCCACCCCCAAGCTTCAAGGAGTCGGGTTACCATGAACTCCCAGATGCTGTCGGCGTGTACATGCCTGACACCGACAGGACCTCACAGAAATTCGCCTCCACCTTCTGAAACCGAAATATGCTCAGCCCCCGGAGGAAGGCTGATCGGGTGACTGCAAGAGCTGCAGGGCACGGCAGGCACTTTCACCGAAACTGCTGTGCTTGAGTTCACGCTGGGGGCCGGTATGTCACAGCCCGCGGCACAAGGTGGCACCCTGTTCCTTGTGTTCACGCGATTTGAATTCACGTTGTTCTCCGAAGCTCTCAGAATTACTCCTGCTCTCCGGTGACTCAGCTTTCAGCTGACGAGCCGGTACGGGCGTTACTTCGCCGTCTCCAGCAACCGCCTTTTCGCAATAAAGCGTCCTTTCCTGCGTACGCAGTTGAGCCTCGCCCTCTGTTTGTTGCAAGGTAAAACCGCGTCCCGGGACGTAGCGCTGAGATTAAATGCTCTGCTACGTGGAGTAACAACTCCGGTAACGAGTTCGGCCGGCGAAACCGCCGAGTTTTCGCCATAGAATACAGTATCACTGCGCATAGCTGCCCGTAATTCTGTCCAAAAGCGGTGCTGCACCTTTGACCTCCATGTTCTCAGCAAGTGTCTCGGCTCTTTGTCACGCTTCCAGCTGACCACTTCCCTTAACACGCCAAACAAGCCACGTCCGCCCGACTCTTCGGTTTTACAAGGACAGACCAACATGTCCCGCAAGGGTGCAGAGCAGCCTCCCCATAGCCTATTGTCTATGCGGTGTAGCACTCTCCACTGTTTACGCAAGGAAGAGCCTTCCTACTGTCCAGTCGTACTCCTCTGGATGCCCGCGACGCCGACGCTGCGCTGGAAAGATGCCCGCATCTGACTCCATGAGCGTCTCCCGCGTGGACCGCCTAGAGGCAGAGCACTAACGGTAAATCCGAAAAAGCGAGGGCAAACGTAAAAGGCCGCACTAGGAGACGCTCCGGCGCGGCTGCTAGCGTACGCAGCAGAGGTGCGCCTAATGTCCTTCACAAAGTGCGTCTCGACGAAAGAGACTGGGCCGCCTACAGCTGCACAGAAAAACTACTTGCCGTGTTTCTGCAAGGCCCGAAGCACGTCAGGGTGCAGCATAGATCCGCACAGTGGGGCGATCGCTCTGGCCACTTTACCAAGTATTCCTGAGCGCGGCATTTCTCATCGCGTCTCGTCCAAAGAATGCAAAGCGCTTCAGCGGTCAGCAGGTCAACTCTGCCACTTCCATATGCGCATTCGGCTGACATTTCGCCGCCTCCGCCGCGATTCTGACGCGTCCCAGCATGCATTTACGTTGTTCCTGTGCGTGTGTCGTAAAAGACAGCTGGCTGTCGCCGGCGATCTATCTGACCCACGTGCACCTCCGTGAGAGTTTCTTGATTGGTCCACAACG
>NW_026871103.1:0-24664 GCF_033118175.1 Dama dama
TCGGTTGAGGCCTCTTTGGAGAGGAGGTTGCTGGCAGGGGCTGTCTCCACACTGCAAGGTGCTGGAGCTCAGAGGGCCTCGTCAGAGGGAAGGGACCAGCAAAGGGCTGGATGCCCAAGACCTCTTTGACCCAGCAGCCTCAGGGCAGCAGGGAGAGCAAGAGGCCCAACTTGCCCCTAGGTCGGCTCTGCCCCTTCCCACACAGGCGGCCAGCCCAGCAGCTGCCTGACAGACTTTGGCTCCCCCGAGCTCTCTGCCGGTGCATGGGGCAGGAACAGACGTGTGCATGTCGTTCTGCCTTGGCCTGGGAGTGTGGACACCCTGCCTGGCCCCCAGGCTCAGGGGAAAGGGCCCGGAGAGAGTACCACCCCGAGGCGATTTTCTCCCGGGCTTGGGAGCGTTGTGCGCCCTTGGTTGGAACAGTGGGCGGGAGTGCTTGCAAACCGGCCTTTGGAGGCAGCCGGGGACGTCTTCCAGTGGGAGAGGGCCGGTTGTGCTCAGAGGCCCCACAGGCCAGGGGCAGGACCCAGTAAGTCCCCTGCCCCTGGCCAGCCTTTCCCAGACCTTCCTCGCCTCCGGGGGTACTGCCCCACCAAGGGGCAGGCTGCGGGGACTGGGTCCATACATGCCCGGGCGCCTCCCCAGGCTCATCCCCGCTGGTGCATTTCCCCTGTGCCTAGGCCTCGGTTTAGGCCTCCTTGGAGAGGAGGTTGCTGGCAGGGGCTGTCTCCACACTGCAAGGTGCTGGAGCTCAGAGGGCCTCGTCAGAGGGAAGGGACCAGCAAGGGGTTGGATGCCCAAGACCTCTTTGGCCAAGCAGCCTCAGGGCAGCAGGGAGGGCAAGAGGCCCAACTTGCCCCTAGGTCGGCTTTGGCACTTCCCACACAGGCGGCCAGCCCAGCAGCTGCCTGACAGACTCTGGCTCCCCCGAGCTCTCTGCCGGTGCAGGGGGCAGGAACAGACGTGTGCATGTGGTTCTGACTTGGCCTGGGAGTGTGGACACCGTGCCTTGACCCCAGGCTCAGGGGCAAGGGCCCGGAGAGAGCACCACCCTGAAGCGCTTTTCTCCCGGGCTTGGGAGCATTGTGCACGCCTGCTGGGAACAGTGGGCGGGAGCGCTTGCAAACCGGCCTTTGGAGGCAGCCGGGGAGGTCTTCCAGTGGGAGAGGGCCGGTTGTGCTCAGAGGCCCCACAGGCCAGGGGCAGGACGCAGCAGGGCCCCTGCCCCTGGCCAGCCTTGCCCAGACCTTCCTGGCCTCCGGGGGTACTGCCCCACCAAGGGGCAGGCTGCGGGGACTGGGTCCAGACATGCTCGGGCGCCTCCCCTGGCTCATCCCCGCTGGTGCCTTTCCCCTGGGCCTAGGCCTCGGTTGAGGCCTCCTTGGAGAGGCGGTTGCTGGCAGGGGCTGTCTCCACACTGCAAGGTGCTGGAGCTCAGAGGGCCTCGTCAGAGGGAAGGGACCAGTAAGGGGCTGGATGCCCAAGACGTCTTTGGCCCAGCAGCCTCAGGGCAGCAGGGAGAGCAAGAGGCCCAACTTGCCCCTAGGTCGGCTCTGCCCCTTCCCACACAGGCGGCCAACCCAGCAGCTGCCTGCCAGACTCTGGCTCCCCCAAGATCTCTGCCGGTGCAGGGGACAGGAACAGACGTGGGCATGTGGTTCTGCCTTGGCCAGGGAGTGTGTTCCCCGTGCCTTGCCCCCAGGCTCAGGGGCAAGGGCCCGGAGAGAGAACCACCCCAATGCGCTTTTCTCCCGGGCTTGGGAGCATTGTGCGAGCCTGGCGTGAACAGCGGGCGGGAGTGTTAGCAAACAGGACTTTGGAGGCAGCCGGGGAGTTCTTCCAGTGGGAGAGGGCCGGTTGTGCTCAGAGGCCCCACTGGCCAGGGGCAGGACCCAGCAGGGCCCCTGACCCTGGCCAGCCTTGCCCAGACCTTCCTGGCCTCCGGGGGTACTGCCCCACCAAGGGGCAGGCTGCGGGGACTGGGTCCAGACATCCCCGGGCGCCTCCCCAGGCTCATCCCCGCTGGTGCCTTTCCCCTGGGCCTAGGCCTCGGTTGAGGCCTCCTTGGAGAGGAGGTTGCTGGCAGGGGCTGTCTCCACACTGCAAGGTGCTGGAGCTCAGAGGGCCTCGTCAGAGGGAAGGGACCAGCAAAGGGCTGGATGCCCAAGACCTCTTTGACCCAGCAGCCTCTGGGCAGCAGGGAGAGCAAGAGGCCCAACTTGCCCCTAGGTCGGCTCTGCCCCGTCCCACACAGGCGGCCAGCCCAGCAGCAGCCTGGCAGTCTCTGGCTCCCCCGAGCTCTCTGCCGGTGTAGGGGGCAGGAACAGACGTGTGCATGTTGTTCTGCCTTGGCCTGGGAGTGTGTTCCCCCTGCCTGGCCCCCAGGCTCAGGGGCAAGGGCCCGGTGAGAGCACCACCCCGAAGCGCTTTTCTCCCGGGCTTGGGAGCATTGTGCGTGCCTGGCGGGAACAGCGGGCGGGAGTGCTTGCAAACCGGCCTTTCGAGGCAGACGGGGAGGTCTTCCAGCGGGAGAGTGCCGGTTGTGCTCAGACGCCCCACAGGCCAGGGGCAGGACCCAGCAGTGTCCCTGCCCCTGGCAGCCTTGCCCAGACCTTCCTGGCCTCCGGGGGTACTGCCCCACCAAGGGGCAGGCTGCGGGGACTGGGTCCAGACATGCCCGGGCGCCTCCCCAGGCTCATCCCCGCTGGTGCCATTCCCCTGGGCCTAGGCCTCGGTTGAGGACTCCTTGGAGAGGAGGTTGCTGGCAGGGGCTGTCTCCACACTGCAAGGTGCTGGAGCTCAGAGGGCCTCGTCCGAGGGAAGGGACCAGCAAGGGGCTGGATGCCCAAGACCTCTTTGGCCCAGCAGCCTCAGGGCAGCAGGGAGAGCAAGAGGCCCAACTTGCCCCTAGGTCGGCTCTGCCCCTTCCCACACAGGCGGCCAGCCCAGCAGCTGCCTGACAGACTCTGGCTCCCCCGAGCTCTCTGCCGGTTCAGGGGGCAGATCAGACGTGTGCATGTGGTTCTGCCTTGTCCTGGGAGTGTGGACACCCTGCCTTGCCCCCAGGCTCAGGGGCAAGGGCCCGGAGAGAGCACCACCCTGAAGCGCTTTTTTCCCGGGCTTGGGAGCATTGTGCACGCCTGCTGGGAACAGTGGGCGGGAGCGCTTGCAAACCGGCCTTTGGAGGCAGCCGGGGAGGTCTTCCAGTGGGAGAGGGCCAGTTGTGCTCAGAGGCCCCACAGGCCAGGGGCAGGACCCAGCAGGGCCCCTGCCCCTGGCCAGCCTTGCCCAGACCTTCCTGGCCTCCGGGGGTACTGCCCCACCAAGGGGCAGGCTGCGGGGCCTGTGTCAAGACATGCCCGGGCGCCTCCCCAGGCTCATCCCCGCTGGTGCCTTTCCCCTGGGCCTAGGCCTCGGTTGAGGCCTCCTTGGAGAGGAGGTTGCTGGCAGGGGCTGTCTCCACACTGCAAGGTGCTGGAGCTCAGAGGGCCTCGTCAGAGGGAAGGGACCAGTAAGGGGCTGGATGCCCAAGACGTCTTTGGCCCAGCAGCCTCAGGGCAGCAGGGAGAGCAAGAGGCCCAACTTGCCCCTAGGGCGGCTCTGCCCCTTCCCACACAGGCGGCCAACTCAGCAGCTGCCTGACAGACTCTGGCTCCCCCAAGCTCTCTGCCGGTGCAGGGGACAGGAACAGACGTGGGCATGTGGTTCTGCCTTGGCCTGGGAGTGTGTTCCCCCTGCCTTGCCCCCAGGCTCAGGGGCAAGGGCCCGGAGAGAGCACCACCCCGAAGCGCTTTTCTCCCGGGCTTGGGAGCATTGTGCGCGCGTGGCGGGAACAGCAGGCAGGAGTGCTTGCAAACCGGCCTTTGGAGGCAACCGGGGAGGTCTTCCAAGGGCCCGGAGAGAGCACCACCCCGAAGCGCTTTTCTCCCGGGCTTAGGAGCATTGTGCGCAGGTGGCGGGAACAGCAGGCAGGAGTGCTTGAAAACTGGCCTTTGGAGGCAGCCGGGGAGGTCTTCCAGGGCCCGGTGTGAGCACCACCCCAAAAAGCTTTTCTCCCGGGCTTGGGAGCATTGTGCGCGGCTGGTGGGAACAGCGGACATGAGTGCTTGCAAACTGGCCATTGGAGGCAGCCGGGGAGGTCTTCCAAGGGCCCGGAGTGAGCACCACCCCAAAATGCTTTTCTCCCGGGCTTGGGAGCATTGTGCGTGGCTGGCGGGAACAGCAGGAAGGAGTCCTTGCAAACCGGCCTTTGGAGGCAGCCGGGGAGGCCTTCCAAGGGCCTGTAGAGAGCACCACCCTGAAGCGCTTTTCTCCCGCGCTTGGGAACATTCTGCGCGGGTGGCGGGAACAGCAGGCAGGAGTGCTTGAAAACCGTCCTTTGGAGGCAGCCGGGGAGGTCTTCCAGGGCCCGGTGTGAGCACCACCCCAAAATGCTTTTCTCCCGGGCTTGGGAGCATTGTGCGCGGATGGCGGGAACAGCGAGTGGGAGTGCTTGCAAACCGGCCTTTGGGGGCACCCCGGGAGGTCTTCCATGGGCACGGAGAGAACACCACCCCGAAGCGCTTTTCTCCGGGGTTTTGGAGGATTGTGCGTGGCTGGCGGGAACAGCGAGTGGGAGTGCTTGCAAACCGGCCTTTGGGGGCAGCCAGGGAGGTCCTCCATTGGCACGGAGAGAACACCACCCCGAAGCGCTTTTCTCCCGGTCTTGGGAGCATTGTGCGAGGCTGGCGGGAACAGCGGGCGGGAGTGCTTGCAAACCGGCCTTTGGAGGCAGCTTGGGAGGTCTTCCATGGGCCCGGAGAGAGCACCATCCCGAAGCACTTTTCTCACGGAATTGGGAGCATTGTTCGCGGCTGTCGGGAACAGAGGACATGAGTGCTTGCAAACCGGCCTTTAGAGGCAGCCGGGGAGTCTTCCAAGGGCCCGGAGAGAGACCACCCCAAAATGCTTTTCTCCCGGGCTTGGGAGCATTGTGTGCGGCTGGCGGGTCAGCGGGAGGGAGTTCTCGAAAACCAGCCTTTGGAGGCAGCCGGGGAGGTCTTCCAAGGGCCAGGAGAGAGCACCACCCCGAAGCGCTTTTCTCCCGGGCTTGGGAGCATTGTGCGCGGCTGGCGGGAACAGCGGGATTGAGTGCTTGCAAACCGGCCTTTGGAGGCAGCCGGGGAGGTCTTCCAAGGGCCGGGAGAGAGCACCACCCCGAAGCGCTTTTCTCCTAGGCTTGGAAGCATTGTGCGCGGCTGACGGGAACAGCGGGCATGAGTGCTTGCAAACCGGCCTTTGGAGACAAACGGGGAGGTCTTCCAAGGGCCCGTAGAGAGCACCACCCCGAAGCGCTTTTCTCCCGTGATTGGGAGCATTGTGTGCGGCTGGCGGGACAGCGGGAGGGAGTACTTGAAATCCAGCCTTTGGAGGCAGCCGGGGAGGTCTTCCAAGGGCCGGGAGAGAGCACCACCCTGAAGGGCTTTTCTCCTGGGCTTGGAGCATTTGCACGGATGGCGGGAACAGTGAGTGGGAGTGCTTGCAAACCGGCATTTGGGGGCAGCCCGGGAGGTCTTTCTTGGGCCCAGAGAGAACACCACCCCGAAACGCTTTTCTCCCGGGCTTGGGAGCATTGTGCGCGGGTGGCGGGAACAGCAGGCAGAAGTGCTTGCAAACCGGCCTTGGAGGCAGCCGGGGAGGTCTTCCAAAGCCCGGAGTGAGCACCACCCCAAAATGCTTTTCTCCCGGGCTTGGGAGCATTGTGCGCAGCTGGCGTGAACAGCGGGATTGAGTGCTTGCAAACCAGCCTTTGGAGGCAGCCGGGGAGGTCTTCCAGCGGGAGAGTGCCAGTTGTTCTCAGAGGCCCCACAGGCCAGGGGCAGGACCCAGCAGTGTCCTTGCCTCTGGCAGCCTTGCCCAGACCTTCCTGGCCTCCGGGGGTACTACCCCACCAAGGGGCAGGCTGCGGGGCCTGGGTCCAGACATGCCCGGGCGCCTCCCCAGGCTCATCCCCGCTGGTGCCTTTCCCCTGGGCCTAGGCCTCGGTTGAGGCCTCCTTGGAGAGGAGGTTGCCGGCAGGGGCTGTCTGCACACTGCAAGGTGCTGGAGCTCAGAGGGCCTCGTCAGAGGGAAAGGACCAGCAAAGGGCTGGATGCCCAAGACCTCTTTGACCCAGCAGCCTCAGGGCAGCAGGGAGAGCAAGAGGCCCAACTTGCCCCTAGGTCGGCTCTACCCCGTCGCACACAGGCAGCCAGCCCAGCAGCAGCCTGGCAGTCTCTGGCTCCCCCGAACTCTCTGCCGGTGTAGGGGGCAGGAACAGACGTGTGCATGTCGTTCTGCCTTGGCCTGGGAGTGTGTTCCCCCTGCCTGTCCCCCAGGCTCAGGGGCAAGGGCCCGGAGAGAGCACCACCCCGAAGCGCATTTCTCCCGGGCTTGGGAGCATTGTGCAAGTCTGGCGTGAACAGCGGGTGGGAGTGTTGGCAAACAGGACTTTGGAGGCAGCCGGGGAGGTCTTCCAGTGGGAGAGGGCCGGTTGTGCTCAGAGGCCCCACAGGCCAGGGGCAGGACCCAGTAGGTCCCCTGCCCCTGGCCAGCCTTTCCCAGACCTTCCTGGCCTCCGGGGGTACTGCCCCACCAAGGGGCAGGCTGCGGGGACTGGGTCCAGACATGCCCGGGCGCCTCCCCAGGCTCATCCCCGCTGGTGCCTTTCCCCTGGTCCTAGGTCTCGGTTGAGGCCTCCTTGGAGAGGAGGTTGCTGGCAGGGGCTGTCTCCACACTGCAAGGTGCTGGAGCTCAGAGGGCCTCGTCAGAGGGAAGGGACAAGCAAAGGGCTGGATGCCCAAGACCTCTTTGGCCCAGCAGCCTCAGGGCAGCAGGGAGAGCAAGAGGCCCAACTTGCCCCTAGGTCGGCTCTGCCCCTTCCCACAAAGGCGGCCAGCCCAGCAGCTTCCTGACAGACTCTGGCTCCCCCGAGCTCTCTGCCGGTGCAGGGGTCAGGAACAGACGTGTGCATGTGGTTCTGCCTTGGCCTGGGAGTGTGTTCCCCCTGCCTGGCCCCCAGGCTCAGGGGCAAGGACCCGGAGAGAGCACCACCCCGAAGCGCTTTTCTCCCGGGCTTGGGAGCATTGTGCGCACTTGGTGGGAACAGTGGGCGGGAGTGCGTGCAAAACGGCCTTTGGAGGCAGCCGGGGAGGTCTTCCAGTGGGAGAGGGCCGGTTGTGCTCAGAGGCCCCACAGGCCAGGGGCAGGACCCAGCAGGTCCCCTGCCCCTGGTCAGACTTGCCCAGACCTTCCTGGCCTCCAGGGGTACTGCCCCACCAAGGGGCAGGCTGCGGGGACTGGGTCCAGACATGCCCGGGCGCCTCCCCAGGCTCATCCCCGCTGGTGCTTTTCCCCTGGGCCTAGGTCTCGGTTGAGGCCTCCTTGGAGAGGAGATTGCTGGCAGGTGCTGTCTCCACACTGCAAGGTGCTGGAGCTCAGAGGGCCTCGTCAGAGGGAAGGGACCAGCAAAGGGCTGGATGCCCAAGACGTCTTTGGCCCAGCAGCCTCAGGGCAGCAGGGAGAGCAAGAGGCCCAACTTGCCCCTAGGTCGGCTCTGCCCCTTCCCACACAGGCGGCCAGCCCAGCACCTGCCTGAGAGACTCTGGCTCCCCCGAGCTCTCTGCCGGTGTAGGGGGCAGGAACAGACGTGTTCATGTCGTTCTGTCTTGGCCTGGGAGTGTGTTCCCCCTGCCTGGCCCGCAGGCTTAGGGGCAAGGGCCCGGAGAGAGCACCACCCCGAAGCGCTTTTCTCCCGGGCTTGGGAGCATTGTGCGTGCCTGGCGGGAACAGCGGGCGGGAGTGCTTGCAAACCGGCCTTTGGAGGCAGACGGGGAGGTCTTCCAGCGCGAGAGTGCCGGTTGTGCTCAGACGTCCAACAGGCCAGGGGCAGGACCCAGCAGGTCCCCTGCCCCTGGCAGCCTTGCACAGACCTTCATGGCCTCCGGGGGTACTGCCCCACCAAGGGGCAGGCTGCGGGGACTGGGTCCAGACATGTCCGTGCGCCTCCCCAGGCTCATCCCCGCTGGTGTCTTTCCCCTAGGCCTAGGCCTCGGTTGAGGCCTCATTGGAGAGGAGGTTGCTGGCAGGGGCTGT
The DNA here is from genome assembly GCF_033118175.1 of Dama dama. NCBI lineage: Eukaryota > Metazoa > Chordata > Mammalia > Artiodactyla > Cervidae > Dama > Dama dama. The sequence continues at coordinate 8,113 of NW_026871103.1, forward strand.
CTCCACACTGCAAGGTGCTGGAGCTCAGAGGGCCTCGTCAGAGGGAAGGGACCAGCAAGGGGCTGGATGCCCAAGACCTCTTTGGCCCAGCAGCCTCAGGGCAGCAGGGAGAGGAAGAGGCCCAACTTGCCCCTAGGTCGGCTCTAACCCTTCCCACACAGGCGGCCAGCCCAGCACTTGCCTGACAGACTCTGGCTCCCCAGAGCTCTCTGCCGGTGCAGGGGTCAGGAACAGACGTGTGCATGTGGTTCTGACTTGGTCTGGGAGTGTGGACCCACTGCCTGGCCCCCAGGCTCAGGGGCAAGGGCCCGGAGAGAGCACCACCCCGAAGCGCTTTTCTCCCGGGCTTGGGAGCATTGTGCGAGCCTGGCGTGAACAGCGGGCGGGAGTGTTTGCAAACCGGCCTTTGGAGGCAGCCGGGGAGGTCTTACAGTGGGAGAGGGCCGGTTGTGCTCAGAGGCCCCACAGGCCAGGGGCAGGACGCAGCAGGGCCCCTGCCCCTGGCCAGCCTTGCCCAGACCTTCCTGGCCTCCGGGGGTACTGCCCCACCAAGGGGCAGGCTGCGGGGACTGGGTCCAGACATGTCCGTGCGCCTCCCCAGGATCATCCCCGCTGGTGCTTTTCCCCTGGGCGTAGGCCTCGGTTGAGGCCTCTTTGGAGAGGAGGTTGCTGGCAGGGGCTGTCTCCACACTGCAAGGTGCTGGAGCTCAGAGGGCCTCGTCAGAGGGAAGGGACCAGCAAAGGGCTGGATGCCCAAGACCTCTTTGACCCAGCAGCCTCAGGGCAGCAGGGAGAGCAAGAGGCCCAACTTGCCCCTAGGTCGGCTCTGCCCCTTCCCACACAGGCGGCCAGCCCAGCAGCTGCCTGACAGACTTTGGCTCCCCCGAGCTCTCTGCCGGTGCATGGGGCAGGAACAGACGTGTGCATGTCGTTCTGCCTTGGCCTGGGAGTGTGGACACCCTGCCTGGCCCCCAGGCTCAGGGGAAAGGGCCCGGAGAGAGCACCACCCCGAGGCGATTTTCTCCCGGGCTTGGGAGCGTTGTGCGCCCTTGGTTGGAACAGTGGGCGGGAGTGCTTGCAAACCGGCCTTTGGAGGCAGCCGGGGACGTCTTCCAGTGGGAGAGGGCCGGTTGTGCTCAGAGGCCCCACAGGCCAGGGGCAGGACCCAGTAAGTCCCCTGCCCCTGGCCAGCCTTTCCCAGACCTTCCTCGCCTCCGGGGGTACTGCCCCACCAAGGGGCAGGCTGCGGGGACTGGGTCCATACATGCCCGGGCGCCTCCCCAGGCTCATCCCCGCTGGTGCATTTCCCCTGTGCCTAGGCCTCGGTTTAGGCCTCCTTGGAGAGGAGGTTGCTGGCAGGGGCTGTCTCCACACTGCAAGGTGCTGGAGCTCAGAGGGCCTCGTCAGAGGGAAGGGACCAGCAAGGGGTTGGATGCCCAAGACCTCTTTGGCCAAGCAGCCTCAGGGCAGCAGGGAGGGCAAGAGGCCCAACTTGCCCCTAGGTCGGCTTTGGCACTTCCCACACAGGCGGCCAGCCCAGCAGCTGCCTGACAGACTCTGGCTCCCCCGAGCTCTCTGCCGGTGCAGGGGGCAGGAACAGACGTGTGCATGTGGTTCTGACTTGGCCTGGGAGTGTGGACACCGTGCCTTGACCCCAGGCTCAGGGGCAAGGGCCCGGAGAGAGCACCACCCTGAAGCGCTTTTCTCCCGGGCTTGGGAGCATTGTGCACGCCTGCTGGGAACAGTGGGCGGGAGCGCTTGCAAACCGGCCTTTGGAGGCAGCCGGGGAGGTCTTCCAGTGGGAGAGGGCCGGTTGTGCTCAGAGGCCCCACAGGCCAGGGGCAGGACGCAGCAGGGCCCCTGCCCCTGGCCAGCCTTGCCCAGACCTTCCTGGCCTCCGGGGGTACTGCCCCACCAAGGGGCAGGCTGCGGGGACTGGGTCCAGACATGCTCGGGCGCCTCCCCTGGCTCATCCCCGCTGGTGCCTTTCCCCTGGGCCTAGGCCTCGGTTGAGGCCTCCTTGGAGAGGCGGTTGCTGGCAGGGGCTGTCTCCACACTGCAAGGTGCTGGAGCTCAGAGGGCCTCGTCAGAGGGAAGGGACCAGTAAGGGGCTGGATGCCCAAGACGTCTTTGGCCCAGCAGCCTCAGGGCAGCAGGGAGAGCAAGAGGCCCAACTTGCCCCTAGGTCGGCTCTGCCCCTTCCCACACAGGCGGCCAACCCAGCAGCTGCCTGCCAGACTCTGGCTCCCCCAAGATCTCTGCCGGTGCAGGGGACAGGAACAGACGTGGGCATGTGGTTCTGCCTTGGCCAGGGAGTGTGTTCCCCGTGCCTTGCCCCCAGGCTCAGGGGCAAGGGCCCGGAGAGAGAACCACCCCAATGCGCTTTTCTCCCGGGCTTGGGAGCATTGTGCGAGCCTGGCGTGAACAGCGGGCGGGAGTGTTAGCAAACAGGACTTTGGAGGCAGCCGGGGAGTTCTTCCAGTGGGAGAGGGCCGGTTGTGCTCAGAGGCCCCACTGGCCAGGGGCAGGACCCAGCAGGGCCCCTGACCCTGGCCAGCCTTGCCCAGACCTTCCTGGCCTCCGGGGGTACTGCCCCACCAAGGGGCAGGCTGCGGGGACTGGGTCCAGACATCCCCGGGCGCCTCCCCAGGCTCATCCCCGCTGGTGCCTTTCCCCTGGGCCTAGGCCTCGGTTGAGGCCTCCTTGGAGAGGAGGTTGCTGGCAGGGGCTGTCTCCACACTGCAAGGTGCTGGAGCTCAGAGGGCCTCGTCAGAGGGAAGGGACCAGCAAAGGGCTGGATGCCCAAGACCTCTTTGACCCAGCAGCCTCTGGGCAGCAGGGAGAGCAAGAGGCCCAACTTGCCCCTAGGTCGGCTCTGCCCCGTCCCACACAGGCGGCCAGCCCAGCAGCAGCCTGGCAGTCTCTGGCTCCCCCGAGCTCTCTGCCGGTGTAGGGGGCAGGAACAGACGTGTGCATGTTGTTCTGCCTTGGCCTGGGAGTGTGTTCCCCCTGCCTGGCCCCCAGGCTCAGGGGCAAGGGCCCGGTGAGAGCACCACCCCGAAGCGCTTTTCTCCCGGGCTTGGGAGCATTGTGCGTGCCTGGCGGGAACAGCGGGCGGGAGTGCTTGCAAACCGGCCTTTCGAGGCAGACGGGGAGGTCTTCCAGCGGGAGAGTGCCGGTTGTGCTCAGACGCCCCACAGGCCAGGGGCAGGACCCAGCAGTGTCCCTGCCCCTGGCAGCCTTGCCCAGACCTTCCTGGCCTCCGGGGGTACTGCCCCACCAAGGGGCAGGCTGCGGGGACTGGGTCCAGACATGCCCGGGCGCCTCCCCAGGCTCATCCCCGCTGGTGCCATTCCCCTGGGCCTAGGCCTCGGTTGAGGACTCCTTGGAGAGGAGGTTGCTGGCAGGGGCTGTCTCCACACTGCAAGGTGCTGGAGCTCAGAGGGCCTCGTCCGAGGGAAGGGACCAGCAAGGGGCTGGATGCCCAAGACCTCTTTGGCCCAGCAGCCTCAGGGCAGCAGGGAGAGCAAGAGGCCCAACTTGCCCCTAGGTCGGCTCTGCCCCTTCCCACACAGGCGGCCAGCCCAGCAGCTGCCTGACAGACTCTGGCTCCCCCGAGCTCTCTGCCGGTTCAGGGGGCAGATCAGACGTGTGCATGTGGTTCTGCCTTGTCCTGGGAGTGTGGACACCCTGCCTTGCCCCCAGGCTCAGGGGCAAGGGCCCGGAGAGAGCACCACCCTGAAGCGCTTTTTTCCCGGGCTTGGGAGCATTGTGCACGCCTGCTGGGAACAGTGGGCGGGAGCGCTTGCAAACCGGCCTTTGGAGGCAGCCGGGGAGGTCTTCCAGTGGGAGAGGGCCAGTTGTGCTCAGAGGCCCCACAGGCCAGGGGCAGGACCCAGCAGGGCCCCTGCCCCTGGCCAGCCTTGCCCAGACCTTCCTGGCCTCCGGGGGTACTGCCCCACCAAGGGGCAGGCTGCGGGGCCTGTGTCAAGACATGCCCGGGCGCCTCCCCAGGCTCATCCCCGCTGGTGCCTTTCCCCTGGGCCTAGGCCTCGGTTGAGGCCTCCTTGGAGAGGAGGTTGCTGGCAGGGGCTGTCTCCACACTGCAAGGTGCTGGAGCTCAGAGGGCCTCGTCAGAGGGAAGGGACCAGTAAGGGGCTGGATGCCCAAGACGTCTTTGGCCCAGCAGCCTCAGGGCAGCAGGGAGAGCAAGAGGCCCAACTTGCCCCTAGGGCGGCTCTGCCCCTTCCCACACAGGCGGCCAACTCAGCAGCTGCCTGACAGACTCTGGCTCCCCCAAGCTCTCTGCCGGTGCAGGGGACAGGAACAGACGTGGGCATGTGGTTCTGCCTTGGCCTGGGAGTGTGTTCCCCCTGCCTTGCCCCCAGGCTCAGGGGCAAGGGCCCGGAGAGAGCACCACCCCGAAGCGCTTTTCTCCCGGGCTTGGGAGCATTGTGCGCGCGTGGCGGGAACAGCAGGCAGGAGTGCTTGCAAACCGGCCTTTGGAGGCAACCGGGGAGGTCTTCCAAGGGCCCGGAGAGAGCACCACCCCGAAGCGCTTTTCTCCCGGGCTTAGGAGCATTGTGCGCAGGTGGCGGGAACAGCAGGCAGGAGTGCTTGAAAACTGGCCTTTGGAGGCAGCCGGGGAGGTCTTCCAGGGCCCGGTGTGAGCACCACCCCAAAAAGCTTTTCTCCCGGGCTTGGGAGCATTGTGCGCGGCTGGTGGGAACAGCGGACATGAGTGCTTGCAAACTGGCCATTGGAGGCAGCCGGGGAGGTCTTCCAAGGGCCCGGAGTGAGCACCACCCCAAAATGCTTTTCTCCCGGGCTTGGGAGCATTGTGCGTGGCTGGCGGGAACAGCAGGAAGGAGTCCTTGCAAACCGGCCTTTGGAGGCAGCCGGGGAGGCCTTCCAAGGGCCTGTAGAGAGCACCACCCTGAAGCGCTTTTCTCCCGCGCTTGGGAACATTCTGCGCGGGTGGCGGGAACAGCAGGCAGGAGTGCTTGAAAACCGTCCTTTGGAGGCAGCCGGGGAGGTCTTCCAGGGCCCGGTGTGAGCACCACCCCAAAATGCTTTTCTCCCGGGCTTGGGAGCATTGTGCGCGGATGGCGGGAACAGCGAGTGGGAGTGCTTGCAAACCGGCCTTTGGGGGCACCCCGGGAGGTCTTCCATGGGCACGGAGAGAACACCACCCCGAAGCGCTTTTCTCCGGGGTTTTGGAGGATTGTGCGTGGCTGGCGGGAACAGCGAGTGGGAGTGCTTGCAAACCGGCCTTTGGGGGCAGCCAGGGAGGTCCTCCATTGGCACGGAGAGAACACCACCCCGAAGCGCTTTTCTCCCGGTCTTGGGAGCATTGTGCGAGGCTGGCGGGAACAGCGGGCGGGAGTGCTTGCAAACCGGCCTTTGGAGGCAGCTTGGGAGGTCTTCCATGGGCCCGGAGAGAGCACCATCCCGAAGCACTTTTCTCACGGAATTGGGAGCATTGTTCGCGGCTGTCGGGAACAGAGGACATGAGTGCTTGCAAACCGGCCTTTAGAGGCAGCCGGGGAGTCTTCCAAGGGCCCGGAGAGAGACCACCCCAAAATGCTTTTCTCCCGGGCTTGGGAGCATTGTGTGCGGCTGGCGGGTCAGCGGGAGGGAGTTCTCGAAAACCAGCCTTTGGAGGCAGCCGGGGAGGTCTTCCAAGGGCCAGGAGAGAGCACCACCCCGAAGCGCTTTTCTCCCGGGCTTGGGAGCATTGTGCGCGGCTGGCGGGAACAGCGGGATTGAGTGCTTGCAAACCGGCCTTTGGAGGCAGCCGGGGAGGTCTTCCAAGGGCCGGGAGAGAGCACCACCCCGAAGCGCTTTTCTCCTAGGCTTGGAAGCATTGTGCGCGGCTGACGGGAACAGCGGGCATGAGTGCTTGCAAACCGGCCTTTGGAGACAAACGGGGAGGTCTTCCAAGGGCCCGTAGAGAGCACCACCCCGAAGCGCTTTTCTCCCGTGATTGGGAGCATTGTGTGCGGCTGGCGGGACAGCGGGAGGGAGTACTTGAAATCCAGCCTTTGGAGGCAGCCGGGGAGGTCTTCCAAGGGCCGGGAGAGAGCACCACCCTGAAGGGCTTTTCTCCTGGGCTTGGAGCATTTGCACGGATGGCGGGAACAGTGAGTGGGAGTGCTTGCAAACCGGCATTTGGGGGCAGCCCGGGAGGTCTTTCTTGGGCCCAGAGAGAACACCACCCCGAAACGCTTTTCTCCCGGGCTTGGGAGCATTGTGCGCGGGTGGCGGGAACAGCAGGCAGAAGTGCTTGCAAACCGGCCTTGGAGGCAGCCGGGGAGGTCTTCCAAAGCCCGGAGTGAGCACCACCCCAAAATGCTTTTCTCCCGGGCTTGGGAGCATTGTGCGCAGCTGGCGTGAACAGCGGGATTGAGTGCTTGCAAACCAGCCTTTGGAGGCAGCCGGGGAGGTCTTCCAGCGGGAGAGTGCCAGTTGTTCTCAGAGGCCCCACAGGCCAGGGGCAGGACCCAGCAGTGTCCTTGCCTCTGGCAGCCTTGCCCAGACCTTCCTGGCCTCCGGGGGTACTACCCCACCAAGGGGCAGGCTGCGGGGCCTGGGTCCAGACATGCCCGGGCGCCTCCCCAGGCTCATCCCCGCTGGTGCCTTTCCCCTGGGCCTAGGCCTCGGTTGAGGCCTCCTTGGAGAGGAGGTTGCCGGCAGGGGCTGTCTGCACACTGCAAGGTGCTGGAGCTCAGAGGGCCTCGTCAGAGGGAAAGGACCAGCAAAGGGCTGGATGCCCAAGACCTCTTTGACCCAGCAGCCTCAGGGCAGCAGGGAGAGCAAGAGGCCCAACTTGCCCCTAGGTCGGCTCTACCCCGTCGCACACAGGCAGCCAGCCCAGCAGCAGCCTGGCAGTCTCTGGCTCCCCCGAACTCTCTGCCGGTGTAGGGGGCAGGAACAGACGTGTGCATGTCGTTCTGCCTTGGCCTGGGAGTGTGTTCCCCCTGCCTGTCCCCCAGGCTCAGGGGCAAGGGCCCGGAGAGAGCACCACCCCGAAGCGCATTTCTCCCGGGCTTGGGAGCATTGTGCAAGTCTGGCGTGAACAGCGGGTGGGAGTGTTGGCAAACAGGACTTTGGAGGCAGCCGGGGAGGTCTTCCAGTGGGAGAGGGCCGGTTGTGCTCAGAGGCCCCACAGGCCAGGGGCAGGACCCAGTAGGTCCCCTGCCCCTGGCCAGCCTTTCCCAGACCTTCCTGGCCTCCGGGGGTACTGCCCCACCAAGGGGCAGGCTGCGGGGACTGGGTCCAGACATGCCCGGGCGCCTCCCCAGGCTCATCCCCGCTGGTGCCTTTCCCCTGGTCCTAGGTCTCGGTTGAGGCCTCCTTGGAGAGGAGGTTGCTGGCAGGGGCTGTCTCCACACTGCAAGGTGCTGGAGCTCAGAGGGCCTCGTCAGAGGGAAGGGACAAGCAAAGGGCTGGATGCCCAAGACCTCTTTGGCCCAGCAGCCTCAGGGCAGCAGGGAGAGCAAGAGGCCCAACTTGCCCCTAGGTCGGCTCTGCCCCTTCCCACAAAGGCGGCCAGCCCAGCAGCTTCCTGACAGACTCTGGCTCCCCCGAGCTCTCTGCCGGTGCAGGGGTCAGGAACAGACGTGTGCATGTGGTTCTGCCTTGGCCTGGGAGTGTGTTCCCCCTGCCTGGCCCCCAGGCTCAGGGGCAAGGACCCGGAGAGAGCACCACCCCGAAGCGCTTTTCTCCCGGGCTTGGGAGCATTGTGCGCACTTGGTGGGAACAGTGGGCGGGAGTGCGTGCAAAACGGCCTTTGGAGGCAGCCGGGGAGGTCTTCCAGTGGGAGAGGGCCGGTTGTGCTCAGAGGCCCCACAGGCCAGGGGCAGGACCCAGCAGGTCCCCTGCCCCTGGTCAGACTTGCCCAGACCTTCCTGGCCTCCAGGGGTACTGCCCCACCAAGGGGCAGGCTGCGGGGACTGGGTCCAGACATGCCCGGGCGCCTCCCCAGGCTCATCCCCGCTGGTGCTTTTCCCCTGGGCCTAGGTCTCGGTTGAGGCCTCCTTGGAGAGGAGATTGCTGGCAGGTGCTGTCTCCACACTGCAAGGTGCTGGAGCTCAGAGGGCCTCGTCAGAGGGAAGGGACCAGCAAAGGGCTGGATGCCCAAGACGTCTTTGGCCCAGCAGCCTCAGGGCAGCAGGGAGAGCAAGAGGCCCAACTTGCCCCTAGGTCGGCTCTGCCCCTTCCCACACAGGCGGCCAGCCCAGCACCTGCCTGAGAGACTCTGGCTCCCCCGAGCTCTCTGCCGGTGTAGGGGGCAGGAACAGACGTGTTCATGTCGTTCTGTCTTGGCCTGGGAGTGTGTTCCCCCTGCCTGGCCCGCAGGCTTAGGGGCAAGGGCCCGGAGAGAGCACCACCCCGAAGCGCTTTTCTCCCGGGCTTGGGAGCATTGTGCGTGCCTGGCGGGAACAGCGGGCGGGAGTGCTTGCAAACCGGCCTTTGGAGGCAGACGGGGAGGTCTTCCAGCGCGAGAGTGCCGGTTGTGCTCAGACGTCCAACAGGCCAGGGGCAGGACCCAGCAGGTCCCCTGCCCCTGGCAGCCTTGCACAGACCTTCATGGCCTCCGGGGGTACTGCCCCACCAAGGGGCAGGCTGCGGGGACTGGGTCCAGACATGTCCGTGCGCCTCCCCAGGCTCATCCCCGCTGGTGTCTTTCCCCTAGGCCTAGGCCTCGGTTGAGGCCTCATTGGAGAGGAGGTTGCTGGCAGGGGCTGTCTCCACACTGCAAGGTGCTGGAGCTCAGAGGGCCTCGTCAGAGGGAAGGGACCAGCAAGGGGCTGGATGCCCAAGACCTCTTTGGCCCAGCAGCCTCAGGGCAGCAGGGAGAGGAAGAGGCCCAACTTGCCCCTAGGTCGGCTCTAACCCTTCCCACACAGGCGGCCAGCCCAGCACTTGCCTGACAGACTCTGGCTCCCCAGAGCTCTCTGCCGGTGCAGGGGTCAGGAACAGACGTGTGCATGTGGTTCTGACTTGGTCTGGGAGTGTGGACCCACTGCCTGGCCCCCAGGCTCAGGGGCAAGGGCCCGGAGAGAGCACCACCCCGAAGCGCTTTTCTCCCGGGCTTGGGAGCATTGTGCGAGCCTGGCGTGAACAGCGGGCGGGAGTGTTTGCAAACCGGCCTTTGGAGGCAGCCGGGGAGGTCTTACAGTGGGAGAGGGCCGGTTGTGCTCAGAGGCCCCACAGGCCAGGGGCAGGACGCAGCAGGGCCCCTGCCCCTGGCCAGCCTTGCCCAGACCTTCCTGGCCTCCGGGGGTACTGCCCCACCAAGGGGCAGGCTGCGGGGACTGGGTCCAGACATGTCCGTGCGCCTCCCCAGGATCATCCCCGCTGGTGCTTTTCCCCTGGGCGTAGGCCTCGGTTGAGGCCTCTTTGGAGAGGAGGTTGCTGGCAGGGGCTGTCTCCACACTGCAAGGTGCTGGAGCTCAGAGGGCCTCGTCAGAGGGAAGGGACCAGCAAAGGGCTGGATGCCCAAGACCTCTTTGACCCAGCAGCCTCAGGGCAGCAGGGAGAGCAAGAGGCCCAACTTGCCCCTAGGTCGGCTCTGCCCCTTCCCACACAGGCGGCCAGCCCAGCAGCTGCCTGACAGACTTTGGCTCCCCCGAGCTCTCTGCCGGTGCATGGGGCAGGAACAGACGTGTGCATGTCGTTCTGCCTTGGCCTGGGAGTGTGGACACCCTGCCTGGCCCCCAGGCTCAGGGGAAAGGGCCCGGAGAGAGCACCACCCCGAGGCGATTTTCTCCCGGGCTTGGGAGCGTTGTGCGCCCTTGGTTGGAACAGTGGGCGGGAGTGCTTGCAAACCGGCCTTTGGAGGCAGCCGGGGACGTCTTCCAGTGGGAGAGGGCCGGTTGTGCTCAGAGGCCCCACAGGCCAGGGGCAGGACCCAGTAAGTCCCCTGCCCCTGGCCAGCCTTTCCCAGACCTTCCTCGCCTCCGGGGGTACTGCCCCACCAAGGGGCAGGCTGCGGGGACTGGGTCCATACATGCCCGGGCGCCTCCCCAGGCTCATCCCCGCTGGTGCATTTCCCCTGTGCCTAGGCCTCGGTTTAGGCCTCCTTGGAGAGGAGGTTGCTGGCAGGGGCTGTCTCCACACTGCAAGGTGCTGGAGCTCAGAGGGCCTCGTCAGAGGGAAGGGACCAGCAAGGGGTTGGATGCCCAAGACCTCTTTGGCCAAGCAGCCTCAGGGCAGCAGGGAGGGCAAGAGGCCCAACTTGCCCCTAGGTCGGCTTTGGCACTTCCCACACAGGCGGCCAGCCCAGCAGCTGCCTGACAGACTCTGGCTCCCCCGAGCTCTCTGCCGGTGCAGGGGGCAGGAACAGACGTGTGCATGTGGTTCTGACTTGGCCTGGGAGTGTGGACACCGTGCCTTGACCCCAGGCTCAGGGGCAAGGGCCCGGAGAGAGCACCACCCTGAAGCGCTTTTCTCCCGGGCTTGGGAGCATTGTGCACGCCTGCTGGGAACAGTGGGCGGGAGCGCTTGCAAACCGGCCTTTGGAGGCAGCCGGGGAGGTCTTCCAGTGGGAGAGGGCCGGTTGTGCTCAGAGGCCCCACAGGCCAGGGGCAGGACGCAGCAGGGCCCCTGCCCCTGGCCAGCCTTGCCCAGACCTTCCTGGCCTCCGGGGGTACTGCCCCACCAAGGGGCAGGCTGCGGGGACTGGGTCCAGACATGCTCGGGCGCCTCCCCTGGCTCATCCCCGCTGGTGCCTTTCCCCTGGGCCTAGGCCTCGGTTGAGGCCTCCTTGGAGAGGCGGTTGCTGGCAGGGGCTGTCTCCACACTGCAAGGTGCTGGAGCTCAGAGGGCCTCGTCAGAGGGAAGGGACCAGTAAGGGGCTGGATGCCCAAGACGTCTTTGGCCCAGCAGCCTCAGGGCAGCAGGGAGAGCAAGAGGCCCAACTTGCCCCTAGGTCGGCTCTGCCCCTTCCCACACAGGCGGCCAACCCAGCAGCTGCCTGCCAGACTCTGGCTCCCCCAAGATCTCTGCCGGTGCAGGGGACAGGAACAGACGTGGGCATGTGGTTCTGCCTTGGCCAGGGAGTGTGTTCCCCGTGCCTTGCCCCCAGGCTCAGGGGCAAGGGCCCGGAGAGAGAACCACCCCAATGCGCTTTTCTCCCGGGCTTGGGAGCATTGTGCGAGCCTGGCGTGAACAGCGGGCGGGAGTGTTAGCAAACAGGACTTTGGAGGCAGCCGGGGAGTTCTTCCAGTGGGAGAGGGCCGGTTGTGCTCAGAGGCCCCACTGGCCAGGGGCAGGACCCAGCAGGGCCCCTGACCCTGGCCAGCCTTGCCCAGACCTTCCTGGCCTCCGGGGGTACTGCCCCACCAAGGGGCAGGCTGCGGGGACTGGGTCCAGACATCCCCGGGCGCCTCCCCAGGCTCATCCCCGCTGGTGCCTTTCCCCTGGGCCTAGGCCTCGGTTGAGGCCTCCTTGGAGAGGAGGTTGCTGGCAGGGGCTGTCTCCACACTGCAAGGTGCTGGAGCTCAGAGGGCCTCGTCAGAGGGAAGGGACCAGCAAAGGGCTGGATGCCCAAGACCTCTTTGACCCAGCAGCCTCTGGGCAGCAGGGAGAGCAAGAGGCCCAACTTGCCCCTAGGTCGGCTCTGCCCCGTCCCACACAGGCGGCCAGCCCAGCAGCAGCCTGGCAGTCTCTGGCTCCCCCGAGCTCTCTGCCGGTGTAGGGGGCAGGAACAGACGTGTGCATGTTGTTCTGCCTTGGCCTGGGAGTGTGTTCCCCCTGCCTGGCCCCCAGGCTCAGGGGCAAGGGCCCGGTGAGAGCACCACCCCGAAGCGCTTTTCTCCCGGGCTTGGGAGCATTGTGCGTGCCTGGCGGGAACAGCGGGCGGGAGTGCTTGCAAACCGGCCTTTCGAGGCAGACGGGGAGGTCTTCCAGCGGGAGAGTGCCGGTTGTGCTCAGACGCCCCACAGGCCAGGGGCAGGACCCAGCAGTGTCCCTGCCCCTGGCAGCCTTGCCCAGACCTTCCTGGCCTCCGGGGGTACTGCCCCACCAAGGGGCAGGCTGCGGGGACTGGGTCCAGACATGCCCGGGCGCCTCCCCAGGCTCATCCCCGCTGGTGCCATTCCCCTGGGCCTAGGCCTCGGTTGAGGACTCCTTGGAGAGGAGGTTGCTGGCAGGGGCTGTCTCCACACTGCAAGGTGCTGGAGCTCAGAGGGCCTCGTCCGAGGGAAGGGACCAGCAAGGGGCTGGATGCCCAAGACCTCTTTGGCCCAGCAGCCTCAGGGCAGCAGGGAGAGCAAGAGGCCCAACTTGCCCCTAGGTCGGCTCTGCCCCTTCCCACACAGGCGGCCAGCCCAGCAGCTGCCTGACAGACTCTGGCTCCCCCGAGCTCTCTGCCGGTTCAGGGGGCAGATCAGACGTGTGCATGTGGTTCTGCCTTGTCCTGGGAGTGTGGACACCCTGCCTTGCCCCCAGGCTCAGGGGCAAGGGCCCGGAGAGAGCACCACCCTGAAGCGCTTTTTTCCCGGGCTTGGGAGCATTGTGCACGCCTGCTGGGAACAGTGGGCGGGAGCGCTTGCAAACCGGCCTTTGGAGGCAGCCGGGGAGGTCTTCCAGTGGGAGAGGGCCAGTTGTGCTCAGAGGCCCCACAGGCCAGGGGCAGGACCCAGCAGGGCCCCTGCCCCTGGCCAGCCTTGCCCAGACCTTCCTGGCCTCCGGGGGTACTGCCCCACCAAGGGGCAGGCTGCGGGGCCTGTGTCAAGACATGCCCGGGCGCCTCCCCAGGCTCATCCCCGCTGGTGCCTTTCCCCTGGGCCTAGGCCTCGGTTGAGGCCTCCTTGGAGAGGAGGTTGCTGGCAGGGGCTGTCTCCACACTGCAAGGTGCTGGAGCTCAGAGGGCCTCGTCAGAGGGAAGGGACCAGTAAGGGGCTGGATGCCCAAGACGTCTTTGGCCCAGCAGCCTCAGGGCAGCAGGGAGAGCAAGAGGCCCAACTTGCCCCTAGGGCGGCTCTGCCCCTTCCCACACAGGCGGCCAACTCAGCAGCTGCCTGACAGACTCTGGCTCCCCCAAGCTCTCTGCCGGTGCAGGGGACAGGAACAGACGTGGGCATGTGGTTCTGCCTTGGCCTGGGAGTGTGTTCCCCCTGCCTTGCCCCCAGGCTCAGGGGCAAGGGCCCGGAGAGAGCACCACCCCGAAGCGCTTTTCTCCCGGGCTTGGGAGCATTGTGCGCGCGTGGCGGGAACAGCAGGCAGGAGTGCTTGCAAACCGGCCTTTGGAGGCAACCGGGGAGGTCTTCCAAGGGCCCGGAGAGAGCACCACCCCGAAGCGCTTTTCTCCCGGGCTTAGGAGCATTGTGCGCAGGTGGCGGGAACAGCAGGCAGGAGTGCTTGAAAACTGGCCTTTGGAGGCAGCCGGGGAGGTCTTCCAGGGCCCGGTGTGAGCACCACCCCAAAAAGCTTTTCTCCCGGGCTTGGGAGCATTGTGCGCGGCTGGTGGGAACAGCGGACATGAGTGCTTGCAAACTGGCCATTGGAGGCAGCCGGGGAGGTCTTCCAAGGGCCCGGAGTGAGCACCACCCCAAAATGCTTTTCTCCCGGGCTTGGGAGCATTGTGCGTGGCTGGCGGGAACAGCAGGAAGGAGTCCTTGCAAACCGGCCTTTGGAGGCAGCCGGGGAGGCCTTCCAAGGGCCTGTAGAGAGCACCACCCTGAAGCGCTTTTCTCCCGCGCTTGGGAACATTCTGCGCGGGTGGCGGGAACAGCAGGCAGGAGTGCTTGAAAACCGTCCTTTGGAGGCAGCCGGGGAGGTCTTCCAGGGCCCGGTGTGAGCACCACCCCAAAATGCTTTTCTCCCGGGCTTGGGAGCATTGTGCGCGGATGGCGGGAACAGCGAGTGGGAGTGCTTGCAAACCGGCCTTTGGGGGCACCCCGGGAGGTCTTCCATGGGCACGGAGAGAACACCACCCCGAAGCGCTTTTCTCCGGGGTTTTGGAGGATTGTGCGTGGCTGGCGGGAACAGCGAGTGGGAGTGCTTGCAAACCGGCCTTTGGGGGCAGCCAGGGAGGTCCTCCATTGGCACGGAGAGAACACCACCCCGAAGCGCTTTTCTCCCGGTCTTGGGAGCATTGTGCGAGGCTGGCGGGAACAGCGGGCGGGAGTGCTTGCAAACCGGCCTTTGGAGGCAGCTTGGGAGGTCTTCCATGGGCCCGGAGAGAGCACCATCCCGAAGCACTTTTCTCACGGAATTGGGAGCATTGTTCGCGGCTGTCGGGAACAGAGGACATGAGTGCTTGCAAACCGGCCTTTAGAGGCAGCCGGGGAGTCTTCCAAGGGCCCGGAGAGAGACCACCCCAAAATGCTTTTCTCCCGGGCTTGGGAGCATTGTGTGCGGCTGGCGGGTCAGCGGGAGGGAGTTCTCGAAAACCAGCCTTTGGAGGCAGCCGGGGAGGTCTTCCAAGGGCCAGGAGAGAGCACCACCCCGAAGCGCTTTTCTCCCGGGCTTGGGAGCATTGTGCGCGGCTGGCGGGAACAGCGGGATTGAGTGCTTGCAAACCGGCCTTTGGAGGCAGCCGGGGAGGTCTTCCAAGGGCCGGGAGAGAGCACCACCCCGAAGCGCTTTTCTCCTAGGCTTGGAAGCATTGTGCGCGGCTGACGGGAACAGCGGGCATGAGTGCTTGCAAACCGGCCTTTGGAGACAAACGGGGAGGTCTTCCAAGGGCCCGTAGAGAGCACCACCCCGAAGCGCTTTTCTCCCGTGATTGGGAGCATTGTGTGCGGCTGGCGGGACAGCGGGAGGGAGTACTTGAAATCCAGCCTTTGGAGGCAGCCGGGGAGGTCTTCCAAGGGCCGGGAGAGAGCACCACCCTGAAGGGCTTTTCTCCTGGGCTTGGAGCATTTGCACGGATGGCGGGAACAGTGAGTGGGAGTGCTTGCAAACCGGCATTTGGGGGCAGCCCGGGAGGTCTTTCTTGGGCCCAGAGAGAACACCACCCCGAAACGCTTTTCTCCCGGGCTTGGGAGCATTGTGCGCGGGTGGCGGGAACAGCAGGCAGAAGTGCTTGCAAACCGGCCTTGGAGGCAGCCGGGGAGGTCTTCCAAAGCCCGGAGTGAGCACCACCCCAAAATGCTTTTCTCCCGGGCTTGGGAGCATTGTGCGCAGCTGGCGTGAACAGCGGGATTGAGTGCTTGCAAACCAGCCTTTGGAGGCAGCCGGGGAGGTCTTCCAGCGGGAGAGTGCCAGTTGTTCTCAGAGGCCCCACAGGCCAGGGGCAGGACCCAGCAGTGTCCTTGCCTCTGGCAGCCTTGCCCAGACCTTCCTGGCCTCCGGGGGTACTACCCCACCAAGGGGCAGGCTGCGGGGCCTGGGTCCAGACATGCCCGGGCGCCTCCCCAGGCTCATCCCCGCTGGTGCCTTTCCCCTGGGCCTAGGCCTCGGTTGAGGCCTCCTTGGAGAGGAGGTTGCCGGCAGGGGCTGTCTGCACACTGCAAGGTGCTGGAGCTCAGAGGGCCTCGTCAGAGGGAAAGGACCAGCAAAGGGCTGGATGCCCAAGACCTCTTTGACCCAGCAGCCTCAGGGCAGCAGGGAGAGCAAGAGGCCCAACTTGCCCCTAGGTCGGCTCTACCCCGTCGCACACAGGCAGCCAGCCCAGCAGCAGCCTGGCAGTCTCTGGCTCCCCCGAACTCTCTGCCGGTGTAGGGGGCAGGAACAGACGTGTGCATGTCGTTCTGCCTTGGCCTGGGAGTGTGTTCCCCCTGCCTGTCCCCCAGGCTCAGGGGCAAGGGCCCGGAGAGAGCACCACCCCGAAGCGCATTTCTCCCGGGCTTGGGAGCATTGTGCAAGTCTGGCGTGAACAGCGGGTGGGAGTGTTGGCAAACAGGACTTTGGAGGCAGCCGGGGAGGTCTTCCAGTGGGAGAGGGCCGGTTGTGCTCAGAGGCCCCACAGGCCAGGGGCAGGACCCAGTAGGTCCCCTGCCCCTGGCCAGCCTTTCCCAGACCTTCCTGGCCTCCGGGGGTACTGCCCCACCAAGGGGCAGGCTGCGGGGACTGGGTCCAGACATGCCCGGGCGCCTCCCCAGGCTCATCCCCGCTGGTGCCTTTCCCCTGGTCCTAGGTCTCGGTTGAGGCCTCCTTGGAGAGGAGGTTGCTGGCAGGGGCTGTCTCCACACTGCAAGGTGCTGGAGCTCAGAGGGCCTCGTCAGAGGGAAGGGACAAGCAAAGGGCTGGATGCCCAAGACCTCTTTGGCCCAGCAGCCTCAGGGCAGCAGGGAGAGCAAGAGGCCCAACTTGCCCCTAGGTCGGCTCTGCCCCTTCCCACAAAGGCGGCCAGCCCAGCAGCTTCCTGACAGACTCTGGCTCCCCCGAGCTCTCTGCCGGTGCAGGGGTCAGGAACAGACGTGTGCATGTGGTTCTGCCTTGGCCTGGGAGTGTGTTCCCCCTGCCTGGCCCCCAGGCTCAGGGGCAAGGACCCGGAGAGAGCACCACCCCGAAGCGCTTTTCTCCCGGGCTTGGGAGCATTGTGCGCACTTGGTGGGAACAGTGGGCGGGAGTGCGTGCAAAACGGCCTTTGGAGGCA
>NW_026871104.1:0-27378 GCF_033118175.1 Dama dama
GGTGCCTCCGTTGATCCGCGGTGGGAGCCCCCGAGACATATGTACACACGAATACGCGTTGACCCAACAGCCAGGAGTGTTAAGCTGTTAACCTGCAGTAACAGTATATATATAGCTATACATGTCTCAACATATATACATATCTCTCTCTTTATATATGTACGTGTATGAAAGTACGTATGTATTTCTGTGTGCATACATATACATTTACATATATGCATTCATATACATATATATATATATATATGTACATACATTGATATACGTATAGGGCAATTGTTGCCTTGTAGATGTATGGACGTACGAATACATCTGCATCTCCACATATATGTATATATGTATACATATATGTATATGTATATAGATATATGTATATATGCGCATCTGCTGCACCATTCAAGCCCTACCTAGTACTTTCTCGAATTCGGCGATTGTGGCCTTCTCTGCGCCCCATTCTCTCTGTCTTCTGATGAGCTGCGTTAGACAAGAGCCCCTACGATAAAGCAGGACGGTCGGAATTTTATTGTCTAAATAGTCGAAAATAACGTCTTCAGCCCTGGCCTTCACGAATTTGACTCCTTTGTGCCTCCTGGCTACTTCAGGCAGAATTTGATTATGTAGACGCATTTCCACATAGAAGTATGGGCGTACGGATACACCTGCCTCTCCATATATATATGTAGATATATATATATATATATATATATATATATATATGGACATATAGATATACGTATATATGTGCATCTGGTGCTTCAATCGAACCCTACCTAGTACTTTCTCGAATTTGGCAATTGTTGCCTTGTAGATGTTTGGACGCACTGGATACATCTGCATCTCCATATATATATGTATGTATACATATATGTACATATATAGACATACGTATATATGTGCATCTGCTGCACCAGTGGAACCCTACCTAGTACTTTCTCGAATTTGGCGATTGTGGCCTTCTCTGCGCCCCATTCTCTTTGTCTTCCGATAAGCTGCGTGAGACAAGAGCCCCCCCCGATAAAGCAGGACGGTCGGAATCTTATTGTCTAAATGGTCAGAAATAACGTCTTCAGCCCTGGCTTTCACGAATTTGACTCCTTTGTGCCGCCTGGCTACTTCAGGCAGAATGTTATCATGTATATGTATTTCCATATAAATGTATGGACGTACGGATACACCCGCTCTCTCTGTCTCTCTATATATATGTATATATATATATATGTAGATATATAGATATACGTATATATGTGCATCTGGTGCATCAATCAGACCCTACCAAGTACTTTCTCGAATTTGGCAATTGTTGCCTTGTAGGTGTATGGACGTACGGATACACCTGCATCTCCCTGTATATATATATATATATATGTATATATATATATACATGTATACATATGTGTACATATATAGATATGCGTATATATGTGCATCGGCTGCACCAGTCGAACCCTACCTAGTACTTTCTCGAATTTGGCAATTGTTGCCTTGTAGATGTATGGACGCACGGATACATCTGCATCTCCATATATATATGTATGTATACATATATGTACATATATAGATATACGTATATATGTGCATCTGCTGCACCAGTGGAACCCTACCTAGTACTTTCTCGAATTTGGCGATTGTGGCCTTCTCTGCGCCCCATTCTCTTTGTCTTCCGATGAGCTGCGTTAGACAAGAGCCCCCCCGATAGAGCAGGACGGTGGGAATTTTGTTGTCTGGATAATCAGGTATAACGTCTTCCGCCCTGGCTTTCACGAATTTGACTTCTTTGTGTCTCCTTGCCACTTCAGGCAAAATATTATTCAAGGCTTCACTGGCGGGAACGCTGTCTCTGTAGACGTGAACGACCACCCACGTGCCGCCGCAGTTGCTGCTGCCTTTGAGGGAGCCGGTCTCTGTGTTTGCAGGCGCCACGGCAGCAGCACCAAAGGCGGAGGAAGATGAAGAAGAAGAAACATCAGGACCCCACAAGGCGGAAGACGTAGTAGATCTACCTGCGCGGCGGTTGCGTCTGCCTTCCTCGTCTTCTTCTTCCTCTTCGTCTTTTTCTTCTTCTTTCTCTTTCTCCCCCTCTCTGCCCGGCTCCTCCCCGCGACTGCGCTGCGTGGGGTCCACCGCAGACGCACGCGTCACTTCAGACACGAAGTCGTCCTTCCCCACGTGATAAACTTCTCCAAATCTGGAGCAGCCGTACAGAAGACGAAAGAATAAGACCCCATAAATATCACTAAAGAAGAAGATATAGATACATATATATATGTATACACGTGTTTGTATAGACGCATACATATATGTGTGTGCATATAGATATATACATATATATATATACATATATAGATATGTATATATATATATATTGATTCCGCCCTACATGAAGCAGCCACGAATGATAGTGAAGAATAGGACATACACCTCACCATCCCTGCGCCTGTCGAGACATAATGGTAAAGAAGAGGACATGGGCGATGGAAGACGCACGCATCACTACCTCCACAGACTCATCTTCTGCCACGAAGTCGTTCTTCCCCACGTGATAAACTTATCCAAATCTGAAGCAGTTGTACATAGTACAAAAGAATAACACCTCATAAACAATACTAAAGAAGATATAGATACATATATATATATATAAATACCTACGTGTTTGTGTACATACATACATATATGTGTATGCATATAGATATATATAGATATAGATATATATATGTATATATATATATATGTATATATATTGAATCCGTCATACCTGAAGCAGCCACGAATGATATTAAAAAATAGGACATACACCTCACCATCCCTGCGGCTGTCGAGACATAACAGTAAAGACGAGGACATTGCCGATGGAAGACGCACGCATCAATACCTCCACAGATTCATGTTCTTCCACTACCTCATATACCTCTTCATCACTGCAGCACTGTATTCATGATACAAGAGAAACAGCGAAGGCGAGAGAAGAAAAGGCGTGCATCACTCCCTCACAACGTCGTCTTCGCCCACGTGATAAACGTCTCCAAACCAGCAGCAGCCACGCATACTACGAAGGAATAAGACGAAGTTTTCACCGTGCCTGCAGCAGTCGATACAGAACTATAGACAACACCACAAAGTCAGTCTTATTTTGCTTACATACATATAAGTACATATATATATATATATATATATACGCCTGCAACAGCTATACCTAATACGTAAGAATAAGACATACAGGTCACCCTGCCTGCACCAAGCGATCCGCCATTATAAACAACACCACAAAGTCAGTCATCTTTGTGTACATGCATACATATACATATATATATATATATATACATATATATATATATATATATATATATGCGTACACATGCACGTCACCATATACGCAGCAACCGATACATCATTATGAACGACACCAGCAAGTCAATCATCTTTATACATGCTTACATATACATATGTATATACATACAAAGATATATATATATGTATAGATACATGTATATATATGTATAGATAGATAGATATACATATATATAGAGATATATATATATATATATGCATATACATGCACGTCACCAAATACGCAGCAACCGTTAAATCACTATGAACGCCACCAGAAAGTCAATCATCTTGTCTCACGTAATAACCTTCTCCAAATCTGCGGCAGTCAGTCTTCTTCTGTTTACCTACATATATATACACATATATACGCGTGCAGCAGTCATACATAACACTTAAGAATAAGACACACACGTCACAATGCCTGCAGCAAACGATCCGTTGTCACATACAAAACCACAATGTCAGTCATCTTTCTACATGCATACGTCTACATATATATACACATATATATATATATATATACATATATATATATATATATGCATATACATTCCCCTCACCATATACGCAGCAGCCGATACATCATTATGAACGACACCAGAAAGTCAATCATCTTTTCTCACGTAATAACCTTCTCCAAATCTGCGGCAGTCACTCTTCTTTTGTTTGCCTACATATATATACACATACGTACGCGTGCAGCAGCCATGCATAAGACTTAAGAATAAGACAGACACGTCACAGTGCCTGCAGCAAACGATCCGTTATCACATATAAGACCACAATGTCAGTCATCTTTCTGCATGCATACGTATACATATATATACACATATATATATATATATATATATATATATATATATATATATGCATATACATTCCCCTCACCATATACGCAGCAACCGATACATCATAATGAACGACACCAGAAAGTCAATAATCATCTTTTCTCACGTAATAAACTTCTCCAAATCTGCGACAGCCAGCGCGTAATACCAACGAATACGACACGAACGGACGGTAGAGCTACTAGAATCGTATAGGCTTTCGCAGAAAGATAAGGGGACTTGCCTGGGGCCTCCCGCACCCCTCAATCCCGTCGACTCTTGTGTGCCAGTGTATCGAATGGATACGTATATATATGTATATATGCATATTTAGACACATACATATGTATATATATATGCATATTTAGAGACATTATATATATATATATATATATATATATATATATATATATATATATATATATATATATGGGGGCAGACACGCGTCGTGACGTCACACGGCAGTTCCCCGATTACCTGACAAAAGCTTCTCTCACTGAACGTAGATCTATACAAATACATATATGTATATGTATATATATATATACACACAAATATATGGATATGTATATATATATATATACAGATATATGCGTTGTGTATTTAGGAAGTATCACGCAGCGTTTCTCCCCATGCTATGCGGTTGAATATATATATATATATATATATATATATATATATACATATATACGTGTGTGTATTTACTAATACTACATATGTATATACGCGCTATGTATTTTTTCGGTATTGCGCAGCGGCTCTTCTCGCGCTTCGCAGGTACGATATGCGCCCATATATATACATATACATGTATAAAATAGATATATATTTGTACATGTGGATACATATTTGTATACATATATACAGGTATACATGTGTATATATATATATATGCTTATAACTCGAATGCTCTTGCATCGCTGACATACCCCTCCAGTCGGTTTCCTCTACCTATTTCAGCAATACGTCTCCTTATGTATCTCTTCGATAAATCTTGATCCGCGTCATCCTAGCAAGTGGCACAATCTCGCACGTATTGGTGCCCGCGTGTATCAGGTAGCAGTATGTATTTATATATATATATATATATATATATATATATATATATATATATGTATGTGTATATTTGTATGCGGTACGTAGGTATAAAGTATTACGTAGGGGTTCTCCTCATGCTATGCAGGTATGATATACATATATACATATATATATGTATATGTATATACTTTCGTACATAGGGAATATACATATATATATATATATATATGTATATATCTACCCACACATATAAGCATATACATATATACATATGTATATATGTGTACGTGTATACATACATATGCATACACATATATATACATTTATATATATATATATATATCACCAGAAAGATTCCGCGTCGCTGACGTACTTCTCCAGCTGTTGTTTTCTTCTTACTTCAGCAGTTCGTCGTCGTACGTATTCCTTCAAAACACCCTGATCCACGTCATCGTCTAGGTTCGCTAATTCCCGTAGATTCTTATGCGCGAGTGTATCAAATATATATATATATATATATATATACATGCACATATATGCGGTATGTATCTATCGAGTATTATGCAGGAGACCTCCTCACGCTATGCAGCTATGATAGATATATATACACACGTATGCTTATATATAATACAAAGCATACACGTATATACATATATATATATATATATATGTATATATATACATATATATATATATATATATATATATATATATATATGTGTACATAGATCGCCGGAAGAGTTCCGTATGGCTGACGCACCTCTCCAGCTGTTTTTTCCTTCGAATTTCAGCAATCCGTCTCCTTCTGTATTTCTCCAGTATATCTTCATCGACATCATCCTCGAGATTCGCTAGTTCTCGTAGACTCTTATGGGCGAGTGTATCAATGGATTCAGCAGCGTTGACGGCCCGCCGCGTCAGTTGCTCCTCCGTCTCGCGTGGAGGCAGCGGCGGCAGATTTCCAAACTTTCGCTGCAGCGAGTCCCACTCGGTTTCACGAACTTCTGGATTCGTTGTTGACATCTTCTTCGACAAGTTTTGGAGAAACAAACCGCATGGCGAGTATACAGACAGTGTGTACCTGTATAGGAATATATATATATACATATATATACATACATATATTTACATATACACATATACGTATGCGTATACCTGTGTGTATGTATGCGTATATAGAGAGGTGTACATGTAGGTACATGTAACTCTATCTATGTACATATACATATATACATATACATATACGTATGCAAACTTCTGGACTCGCTGTTGACATCTTCTTCGACAAATTTTGGAGAAACAGAAAAGGGGAAAATACGGCACCGCATGGCGAGTATACAGACCGCGCAGCTGTACAGAAATATATACATATATATATAAATATATATGTATATGCATATATACATATACGTACGCATATACCTGTGTGTATGTATGCGTATATACAGAGATAATATCTGTATGTACATGTACCTGTATCTATGTACATATATATATATATATATATACATATACATACATTCATATGCGTATACCTGCGTGTATGGATGCACATACGCATCTATACAAATATATTTGTATTTATGCATATATATATATATATATATATATATATATTATATATGTATAGAAAGACTCGCCTGTCCACATATGAACAGATGGAGTCACCCCGTCGCCCAGGTTCACGCGAAGACGCGCATCACTTTCCTGGTGGCTGTATAAATGTATATGTATATATACATATTTATATATATATATACATATATATACACATATACCTATGTGCATATATATACATGTACATATATTTACATACATATATATATATATATATATGTATATGCAGGAACACTGGCCTGTCCAGATATAGACAGAAGGAGTCGCCTGCAGGAGGGCAGTCTCTTACAACTGCTGCCTGTCCTGCTTAATAGCGAGGATGTTGAGTTCGCGCGAAGACGCCAACCACTTTCGTAATGGCGGCATATTTATATATATATATGCATATGAATGTATATACATATATATATATATATAAATATATGGATAATGATGCATATATATATATATATATATGTATACAGGAAGATTGGCCTGTCGAGATCTGAACAGAAGAAATTGCTTGCAGCAGAGTAGCCTCCTGCAACGGCTGCGTCCCGCACTGGCGCGCGCAAATTTTTAGTTCTTCACGTGAAGAGGCGTGACACCTTCCTGACGGCTGTGCATACGCAAGTGTACCACCTCCAGACATCAAAAGTGCTCCTCCTGGAAATCCTTATATATATTATATACATATATATAAGGTAGTATGTAGGCGTGAACATATATATATATATATATATATACAAATACGTAGGTATACGTGTGTATATGCATGTAAATACGCGTATACATATATAGATATATACGTATATATACACATATATATATAGACAGATAGATAGACAGATTTAGATAGATAGCTAGATAAATATAGATAGATAGACAGATATAGATAGCTGAATAGATAGACACACATGGACGTACATATGGGTACACCTATACACATGTAGATACACATATGTGAATGTATACAGAATGAGATGCCTTGAGACTGCAGGCCTTGTGAGTGGTTAAACTTAAAGAGAGAGAGATCGGCCAGCAGAGGAGTAGCCTCGCACATTCGCTGTCTTTTCTCGTAAAACCGGAGAGTTGGAGTCCACGCGAAGATGCGCACCACCTGCCTTGTGGCTGTGCTGTTGGCGGGCGAAAAAATCAAGACGTTTACTACCTGCACTTTTACTATTCCCTAAACATTCGTTAGAAGGATAAGTAAGAATAAAGAACATCGGAGTTGCCCCTCCTTGGGATCTTTGTATGCACTACATACATATATATAGGGTAGTATTCAAACATCTATACATATACATATATAAATATATATATGCACGGAAGTACACCTGCACGCACGCATGCATATATATATATATATACATATATATATATAGGTATATATGTACATATATTTGTATATGTATACATTTACATGTATACGTACAAATATGCACATGCTTATATATGTATGTATACAGGAAGAGTCGTTTCAAAACTGCAGGCCTCTTGTATGCCTGAATACAAAGAGAGTGATTGGCAGCCAGAAACGTAGCGCCTCAAAATATCTGTTTTAAGCAGTAAAACACGAAGATTTCGAGGTCAAAACATCTGCTTTAGTTATTAAAATACGAAGATTCTGAGGCACGGGAATGGGCGCAGCGCCTGTGTGTATACGCCCGTATATTTACAATCGCTGTTTTCACTATCAAAAGAAAAAGATTTCGAGTTCTTCCCCTTCTGGCTCTGTAGTCGGCGGATGGAGCAAGTCACATGTTTATGGCCTGCACACAGCCGCGGTTTCCCTTATTGGGGTATCGATATAGATTCAAGTTGATACGTAGGCACATATATATATACATATATATATATATATATATGTACATGGGTGTATACAGGCAAATGCGACGAAACCTGTATGCTCGAAGGCACAGGTGTACATACATACGTGCATATATGCCTACATATATATATATATATATACAGTATGTATATGTACACGCATATACGTGTACGTATAAATGCGAGTATACCTGTATGCATGTATGCAGAGATGTATCCACATACACGTGTATACATGTGCACATGTGTACACATACATAAATACATTCATATATATGCATATGTATATATATACATATATATATATATACATATATATATATACATATATATATACATATATATATATATATATATATGGAACCGATGACCGGGATTCACGAAAATGCAGTAGCTGAGCCGTGCAAACTGAAGACAAGGCGTTGAAATCGCTGCGGAATCTACGAGTTTTCAACGTGAAAAAGAGAGGAGCGTCTGATAGATATGGCGCGCCTAACAAGCATTCCGAACCCGGGGTTGCCCCTAACAACCACGGGAAACGTATATACATCTATGTATGCACATATTTATTGATATATATATATATATGATATATATACATAAATACATACGTATATGATATACGTACATAAATATATATATATATATACACAAATGTGAATATAGGCGTACTAGGAAGATGTCTTTTGCGTCAGGGGCGGGAAAAACAAAGCGACGAAGCACGTCCCGAACGCGTATCTGCCTCCAACTACCGACCGATACATATATATATATATATCATATATATATATATATATGTATATATATTCGTATCATGACAATGGCTTTTGCGCCAGTGGGAGGATACACGCGGAGACAGCGGAGGGGTGGCGCTCAGCAGACAACTTTGTTTGCGAATGCGCAGACCTTTGCGCGAGCTGTGAACAAACTTGATGGTTCCGTCTCCTAATACATATATATATATACACATGGAAATATATGTACACATATATGTATATATTTACATGTATATATCGTTCGCAAAGTAAGAAGTGAGTATACAGCTAACACACACATAATTACACGTCACGTAGAAATCCACCTTGCTACCTCCAGTCACACATCTGATATTCAACAAATAGTTGGAGACGCCGTTTTCTAGGTGAACCTGGCTCTTTCGTGTCAGCCATACTACAGACTCAGTTTATACTCGAATACATACCAAAGCTTTACATACTTATATATATGTATACATACAAATTTATATGTATATATATACGTATACATGGTATACATATATATATATATATACATAACTATAAACTGAGACGTCGCGTTCTAGGTGAATCTGGTTCTTTCGTGTCAGCCATACTATAGAGTCAGTGTAGACTCCAATACATACTAAAGCTATACATACTTACATATATGTATACATACATATACATATGTATATATATGTACATACATATATATATATATGTATATATATACGTATACATGGTATATATATAACTATAAGCTCAGAGGTCGCTTTCTAGGTGAATCTGGTTCTTTCGTGTCAGTCATACTATAGAGTCTTTTTATACTCCAATACACACTAAAGCTATACATACTTATATATATATATATACACACATATATATATATACATATTAATATGTTTATATATACGTGTACATAAATGTACATACATGCATATATATTCTACAACCTGAGACGCCGTTCTCAAGATGAATCTGGCTCTTTCGTGTCAGTCACAATATAGATTCAGTTTATACTGCAATACATACCTAAACCTATACATACTTATATGTATATATATTCTTATACATGCATATTTATATGTATATATATATATACATATACATATATTTGATAACGTAAGACCCCGTTCTCTAGCTGAATCTGGGTCGCTCGTGTCAGTCATATCGAGGATTCAGCTTATACTCCAATACACACCTGAACCTATACATAAATATACATATATATATATATATAGATAGATAGATAGACAGATAGATATATACGCATATATACATGTATGTATGTATATATTCTATACGTAAGCAACCCTGTGATGTCGGACCCCTTGTCGAGTCAGAGAAATAATGCAAGACGCTTGGGCCATGACAACCTCTTCAAGTTGTGCCACATTCGCTCTTGGTTAAACAGATATACATGTCTATACAGCCACAAATTTATATCTGTCTACCGATCTATACACAAATGTATATATATATTTATATATATATATGTATGTATATATATATATATATGTATACGTATACGCGCATCCATATAGATACATATATGTGTCCTGGAATATGGAATTCGGGCAGACGTAGTGTCCTAAGGAAAAGCGAGCATTCACCGGACTCTTGACGTAGTATATGACGACTTTCTCCGGGTTCAGCACCTACGCTGCTCTCCCGACATATACATATATATATATATGTATATATATATGTATATATATATATATATATGTATGTGTATATATGTATATATATACATATATATAGGTGTATAACCGTATACACTTATATTTCTCCACGTACAGGGATAGTGAAATATAAGACGTTGGCCAATGTGTTGTCCCAATAAAAAAGTTAAGCATTCCCGTGCGGGTGTATATGACGACCTCCTTCAGGTTCGTCACAGGCCCTTCTCTCCTCAAATATATATATATATATATATATATATATATACATACACATATATATATACATATAGAATAATATATATGTATATATATACGGTATTGAAATATGAAAGTCCGGCTGATACGCTCTTTTGTGTAGTAGTTAAGGCTCCTCGGGCTTTACTGCATTCCTTTTTTCCTATGTACATATATATACGCACCCATGCATATATATATATATATATATATATGTATATATATAGGGATATTAAAATAGCAGATTCTGGACAGTGGGACCTCTCGAACATAAGAAAAGGCTTCTCGGGGCCTCAGCTGATTCCCTCTCCTCCCAATTTACGCAGACATATATGGTTAGATATATTTAGAAAGGGCGAGCGCACCACACGTGCTGCTGTAAGAATATACATATATATATATATATATATACTTACATGTACACAGAGATGGAGAGAGATTCGCGTATGTACTAGTGTATATGTATACACTTCTATATGTATATTCCCGTATATGCAGGTATATCAAGATTCGAAGTGTGTATACTTGTATATGTATATACATCCCCGTATATGCAGGTATATCAAGATTCGAAATGTGTTCTCTTTCTCATAAAGGGTAGAGCTCCTCGGGAGGGCGTGAGCACCCTTCCTCCCTTTCCGTACAACAAGTCTGGGGAAGTCAGAGTATGAAAATCTGGCCAACGTGGTATTTCGAATGATCGTCGGAGGCCCCCGGGCTTCAGCACATTTCTCTTCTCCCTACACACATGCACATACAAACGTTTTCATGCGGAAATAGAGATATTCACTATGTCAATATTAGTATTGGCGTAGCGTATCTACTAGTGTATACATATATATACATATATACATATATACTGATGTATGGATAGATATACCCGTATACGCAGGGATATCACAATTCGATATATATATGCATATATATATATATATATATATACGTATATGCATACAAAGAGGGAGAGAGAGTAGCCTATCTACTAGTGTCTATATATACTTACATATGTATATATATCTTCGTATATGCAGGTATATCAAAATTCGATATGAGTTCTCTTTCTCATAAAGGGTAGAGCTCCTCGGGGGGGCTTAAGCACCTTTCCTCCCTTTCCGTATAACAAGTCTGCGAAAGTCAAAGTATGAAAATCTGGCCAACGTGGTATTTCGAATGATCGTCGGAGGCCCCCGAGCTTCAGCAAATATCTCTTCTCCTTACACACATGTGCATAAAAACGTTTTCATGCGGAAATAGAGATATTAACTACGTCGATATAATTAGTGGCGGTGGCGGATTGAAGAACGTCTGAGAGTCTAGCCACAATTCTCATCAACGTATCCAGAAGCGATAAGAGAGACAGAGAGCGCAGCGCACGTACTACGGTATTCATATAAATACATATATATGTACATATATATACATATAAAAATATATCTATATATATGTACACATGGCGGCTTGAAGAACTTCTTAGAGTCCAGCCACAATTGTCATCAACGTTCTCAAAGAGGATAAAATTGGTAGCGACGGCGATTCAGAGAACTTATTTTTGTCCAGCCACAGGTTTATTAAGGCCTTCAGAAAGAACTAAAATTACTAAGGGTTGCGGTTCTTAGAACTTCTCACAGTTCAGCCACAGTTTTCCATCTCGTTTTAAAAAAAAGGAAAATTATCAAGCGTGGCACTTTGAAGACCTGTTTCCAGTTCCTCCACCCACGTAAACATCTCCTAAGAAAATCTGATACTATCGACGGTGGCGGTTCACAGAAGCTCCACAGACGAGCCACAAATTCTATGATAACTAACGGTGGCGAACTGAAGTTGTTTTCGAAGTTCGGCCACAACTTCGCTAACGTTTTATGAAGACATGCAGTTTTTACCCATGGCACTGTGAAGAACATCTTCAGTTTCGCCACACAAGAGAATATCTTCTGAGAAAATCTGATATTATTATCGGCGGCGGTTCAAAAGTTTCTCATACTCAAGCCACAACTCTAAGAAAAGTTTTCAGAGAAAATGATGTTATCAAGGGTGGCCCCTTCATGGGACTTTTATACTTTTCTGAGAATATGAAATTACTAAAGTTGGCATGTTGAAAACCTTTTTTCCAGTCCCGCCACACACATGAAGATCTCCTAAGAAATTGTAGTCTTATCAGCTTTGGCGCTTCGAGAAACTCCTATAGCTGAGCCGCAACTCTCACAAACGTTTGCGGATACTGATATATTGTCGGCGGTGGCGCTCTGGAGAGATCGCTCAGCAACTGTGAAATTACTGGCGGTGGCGCCTTGGAGAACTCGTTTCACGTTCCGCTACACACGTACATATCTTGGAAGAAAATCTGATTTTCTAAACGGTGGCCGTTCTACAAAATGTCTACACTCAACCCACAACTCTTAGAAACGTCTTCAGAAAAGGTTATATTACCAACGGTGGCGCTTCGACAAGATGGTGATGGTTTCCAGAAGATACTGAATTATTAGGGGGGGCCGCTTGAAGAACAACTTGGAGTCCACGCACGATTCGGAATAACTTTTACCAGATGAAAGACAAAATTTCCAACGACGTCGGTTTGAAAAAGGTCCTTTTGTTCAGCCACAATTCTCCTTAACGTTTACAAAAAAAAAATAAAATAATTGCCGGTGACACTTCGAGGAAGCTTTCAGTTTTCAGCCACAGACATAGATCACGGCTTCTGCTCGCCCCTCTGGGGCGCAGCACTGGTGTCTCGCCTCGCTATCAGGGACCTCTCAGCCGTCGGAGGCGACCGTCAAATAAATCCGAAAGAATATAAAAAGGAAGGCAAAGAAATACGAGAAACTCGAAGGAAGGCAGACAGAATAAAAAGAAATATAATAAAGAGACGTATCTGTGTGTTCTGTGTGTGTGCTGATGTGATGTGACTCTCTGACTTTTCCGCCTGCTTCCTTGGCGTCTCCAGTCGCCACCACCGATCCCTTTCGGACGTGCAAGGAAAACTTTTAAGAAAAACTTCCGCGGAAGACTCGGAAAAGCAAGAAAGAAAAGAATGGCAAAGAGAACACGAAAAAGTTAAAAAAAGAGGGGAAGGGAAGCGATGTATGTGTGGGCGTGACTTGACTTTTCCACCCTCTCTCTCTTCGGCGTCTACAGTCGCCACCTTGAATCACTCAGACGCAATGAAAATATAAAAAAAAAAGAAAAGCAAAGACAAAAGATGAATTGAAGAGAAGGACGTTCGCGTCTGTGACTTCTCCACTTCCACCCCGTTCTCTGCCTTCCAGGAGAGCCCCCGGTACCGTAGCGTATAGAACGAAGCACCGTGCATGCGCAACAACAGACACACAAATCATCTTTTTTGAAAAAGAAAACTTTGGAAGGTAGTGGAAATGGGCTGAGGTATGTCGGAGAAAGCAATAGATCACACGCATATAGACAACAGAACAAACCATCGGTTCTTCAAAATGAAAGACTTTGAGAACTGATGGAAACTGGCCGAGATACAGCGCACATCGCATTCCATATATATATGCACACACAAATCTGTATATTTATATATAGATATATGTATAGAGAGAAACATGTATATTACTCACGCACAGTTCAAGTCTTTGCGGAAGTGGGAATGTCTGGTTCCCGCGAAAACAAGTTGGCGACTATCAGAAGTAGTAGGAGGAGCAGCTAACACGCAATCCATACCTGTGTGAACACCAGGGGAAAAGATTTTCTACAGTTTGTAAACGCCAACTGGAAAATACTAGGAAAAGCAACAAAGACATGCACACGACTGAGCTTTTCGAAAAGTGAGAAAGTGGTTGAGGCTCGTGGCCCACATGTGTATACGTATATATACGAAACGTATAGTCGGTATTCCCAAACTAACAGAAAGGCTATCGCTCGTATTTTTTTCATGATAATGATCACGGTCTGCCGTAAGTGCACGGCGCGCTGCTTTCTACCAGTATTACCCCTACATTTCAACGGTGTTGCACTTCTACCTAGATTTACCTTTCTTCTTCATATCACACTTCTCTGTTACACTTCTCCTTGCTCTTGATTTCACTCCACATGCAGGTTCGCCACCCGCACACATGCCCGCATATATGTTAGACCCCTTGTCCGTGTTTCCAGACCTAACACAAATGCTCTAACTTTTTCCTCCCTCATGAATAATGACCATGGCCTGCCGTGAATGCAAAGCGCAGTGGTTCTTCCAATATTACACCTCCGCCTAACGAAATTACACTTCTTCTCCTCACTTTTACTTCCATTCCGCCTGCAGGTTCGCCACTTGCATACCTACCCGCACATATGTTAGACTTCTTGGTCCGTGTTTCCAGACCTAACAGATATGCTTTAACTCGTATCTTCCCCACACTTTTGACCATGTTCTGCCGTAAGTGCACAGCGCAAAGCTTTTTACGATTGTTAAGTTTACGTTGTAACGGTATTAGACCTCTTCGTCCTCTTATTTTCCTTCCCGAGACTGCACTAACTCTGCCGCACTTCTTCTCCTTACTCTTACTTTCATTCGCATGGAGGTTTGCCACCCGCGTACCCGCACAAATATATGTTAGACTGCTTGGTTCGTCTCTCAAGACGGGCGGGCTAAAGCCATTTCAGAAAGCAGCACAGAAATTCCGTACTCGTACAAATGTATCCTCACTTGAGTGTGGCCCGTAGATTCTACTCGTATATGTATACGTCATCTGTCGGAATAGAAAGTATGTAGAGCGATGCATCTGTAATCCAGTCGACACGGAACCTACCTTCGGCATTACGGGTCGAAGCCATATCCTCCCTTGAATGTGTACCCTCGATTCTATTATTATACACAACGCGTCATCAGTCGGGGTTGATGATATTTACATTGATGCATCTGTAATACAGTTTACATGGAAGCTATCTTATGCATTACGGGTTGAAGCCACTTCACTATGCAGCACAGAACCTGAGTTCTACGACAAATGTCTCCGAAGTAGAGTCTGGCCGGTGAACAGTATTATTGTATACACGCTTCATCAGTCGGGGTTAAACGTATTTACAGTAATGCATCTGTAATACAGTTTTACATGGAACCTATGTTTTGCATTACTGGTTGAAGCCATCTCACTATGCAGCACAGGATTCTAGTACTCAGACCGATGTCTCCTAGGCAGAATGTGGCCCGTAAACTCTATTACTATAAACACGCGTCACCAGTCGACGTCGAAATCATCTACAGTAATGCACATGTATTGCAATTCACGTGGAAACTATCTTCTGCATTACGGGCTGAAGCCATATTACTATGCAGCACAGAATTCGAGTATTCAGCCAAATGTCTCCTAAGCAGAGTGTGGCCCGTGAACTCTATTATTATATACACGCATCACCAGTCGGGGTCGAAAGTATATACAGTAATGCATCTGTATTACAATTCACATGGAAACTATCTTCTGCATCACGAGTTGAAGCCATTTCAGTAAGCAGCACAGAATTCGAGTACTCATACGAATGTATCCTCACTTGAGTGCGGCCCGTAGATCCTATTATTCTATGTACGCGTCGTCAGTTTGAAGTGAATGCTATTTACAGCAATGCATCTATAATACAGTCCACAAGGGTGGTTGAAGCCACTTCATTAAGCAGCACAGAATTTGGGTACTCACTCAAGTCTATCTTTTGTTTTGTGTGGTCCGCAAATCCTATCGTTATATATACGCGTCATCAGTCGGAATTGGAAGTATTTACAGTAATGCATCTGTAACACAGACCACATGGAACCTACCTTCTGCATTACGAGCTGGAACCATTTCAGTAAGCAGCACAGAATCCCAGTACTCATACAAATGTATCCTTCTTGAATCTGGCCCGTAGATTGTAATATGATATAAACGGTCATCAGCCGGAATTGTAAGTATTTACAGTAAAGCATCTGTAACACAGTCCACATAAAAGCTACCTTCCCCATTACAATACTTTTCTGTTGTTCCAGCT
Source organism: Dama dama (assembly GCF_033118175.1). Lineage (NCBI taxonomy): Eukaryota > Metazoa > Chordata > Mammalia > Artiodactyla > Cervidae > Dama > Dama dama. The sequence goes on from NW_026871104.1 coordinate 17,236, forward strand.
CATAGTGACCTCTGCACTACGACCTTCGTCTCCAGCTTCTGTTGCCTTCATGAGTATCTGGCATTCGTATACACGTTCCTCTTTTTTACAGATTTACCAGCTTACAGGCTTCGATGCTCCAAGAGGTTGACATACTGAATTCTCATAGGTTCCAATATGATCGTCATTTTTGGCAGCAGTTGCCTTGCCGTTATTTCCTATTCCTCTGCTCTTTCCTCCTTCCATTATGGAGTTAAAGCTTATTTTAGGATTCGATTCTCCTAGAGGTTGACATACGGGAATCTCGTAGGTTCCGATTGCTTGCCCCTCAGCACAAATCGTAGGCACTTCTACTTCTCTTTCGATAGAACAGGGACCTTCCTATCTTTGATGTTCGCCGCATTTCCTTCCATACAAATATACGTAGACGGTCAGAGAGTCAGCCTACGGATGTATATATGTATGTACGTATACTTTTCATTTTCCCCCCCGTGGTACTTGTTCGTTATCGGTTTTGCGCCTCCATTGGACTCTCATAGGTTCTACTCGCCTTCTTAGCAAAACTTTCAGGCACTTTTACGTCTTTTTCCAGCGAGCTTTCCGAATTCTCCTCACGCTACCCTGCCACGTACGCGGCTATCCCTGCAAGGCGACGACACTACTTTGCCCTACAAGCTGCCTTACACGGCCTCGGCGCTTTCGATACACGCATCATGAGGGCGCTGCAGGCAAGCACTTGTACTGCGAAACTGTTTCACATATAATTTCCCGCCCGTAGCACACCATCCTCCACTACCACTGGGCCCGGAATAGTACCGAATGTATATAGCAGGCAACGAATCGCCGACTGATCTTTTTTCAGTGTTGGTTTGAAACCGCTCAGCTTCGTCCACGCCATTGTCCGTCGGTGGTCGGAGCCACCTGGTCCGTGATGCTTGTTATCGGTCTCGCGCGCCTCTATCTGGCTTCATGTGAGAGTGTTGCCACACATTTTGCACTCGAATCCCGATGGACGCGACTCTATGGAAATGTACCGTCCGGGAGACCGCCACAACATACAGCTGTTCCGGAGCTCTCACCCCCTCAGGTGTCCTCCTCCGAGAACTTCACCTTTAGTCGTATATCGCCTATAAACAGGCACTAGTCAGCCTCCAGCGGTAACGCTGCTCGAGTCTACGACTCGAAGAATTACGCGACTATCCTCGACTTCCACTTCGAGCTCTTCCTTGTTCACTTGTCCTCACCACATATAAATAAATATGTATATTTATATATATATGTACATACATCTATGCATATATATATGTATATATATATACGGCTTTGTAATATGCTTAGGTTTAGCGCCTGCTCTCGTCCAATTTTTCGGGTCTCCATTCTTTTCACACTATAATACACCGCGTTTCTCATCTGCGTGTACAACAACGCGCTTGCTGGACTTGTAGTACCTGCACAATCACTGTATAAGTATGTGCTGGTATTTCATTAGAATGCCACCGTATCTCAAGAGTGCCTCTTCTTGCATGTTGTCATGCATAATAACAGAGAAGAACCGAAACTCGGAAAATCATGCATATACCTTCAACTTCCGCTTTAAGCTCTTCCGTCTTCACTCGCAGTTACTATAAGAGTCATTCTTATTTTCTCCTCCACCGCTTTATAATACCCGTAGCTTCAGCAGGACATCTCGTCTGATTCCCAGCTCTTCATTCATTTTCACCCCAATAATACACCGCCCTATATCAGCTTCGCGTACGACAACACGCTAGTGGCACTCCTGAAACCTGCACGGCTACTACTATATGAAAGTACTACTAGTGCCCAATAGAATGTCGCAGTATCTCAGAAGTGCCTGTTTCCGCATTTTGTTATGCGGAACAACAGAGAAGGACTCCTCCCACTCAAGACGACCTCGGAGTACTCGCTAATCATAGACATCCACCTATATGTGGCTGACCCGCACAATACCCCTCATCATTCACATAACATACGCATATTACGAGGCCCGGTTCAAAACAGAGATCTACATTATACCAAAGACAGTAAGACAGACGTTGTGTACGGATCATCCATGCACCGCCCTCTGCATCCAGAAACCGGGTGACCCACGAGTTCTGCAGGACACATTGCGCTTCGCGGCGGTCCTTGATTGGTGCGCGAGCCAAGGCATGTACCGGTGAAATTTTCTCCGTGCTTCCTCCTCACATCCTTACAAGTTATAATGATCCGTCTTGAGAGGAGAGAAGACGCGACGGCATCCGATTTGCCCTCTCTCTCTCCCACTTCGAGACAGAAACTGTAAATCTGAGCGAGAAACAAAAACGGACTGACTGCCAGCCGAACTGATATGGTAAAAAATGGCAGGTGTGTGACACCGCCAACAGCACACAGCCGCTGTCGACATGCTTGTCTACATGTGAAATAGCACACCATAATACCATACTCTGAGTAACCTCAGGACCCGCGGTTCGCGATAAAACGCCCACTACTCCTACACGACTACAGCACCGCGGCCGTTGTATGATAGTAGCAACAAGAGCCGCTACTTTTGGGAATTGTGGTTAGAATATAGCAGACTTTGCCGTGATAATTGAAGGAACACCATCCACTCAGACCGTCCCACTATAATGTCTTTACCTTACCTCTCGTCACTGTCGTGAACGAAGAAAGGTAACCTGGAACAGACAACGTCTCCGCAGGACGACCGAGAACATTGTTACGACTTTTACCTCTAAGTGTTAAGGTTCACAAATCATTCCCTTCCGCGCACGCGCTGCCGCGAGTCAAACGCGACAGTCCCGGTAATTCACCCGAACACTCCGTCGGTGGGAGCGACTGGCGATGTGTACGAAGGGCGGGATGTAATCGGCGCAAGCTGCTGACTTGCCCCCACCCAGGCATCCCCCGTTGAGGATTTATAATTGCAACAGCTGCACCATGTCACGGTGCATACTCAGACATTATTAAGACCTCTCGGCCAAAGGTTCTAGTAAGTTATTCGAGTGCATCATTGTAGCGGGCGTGGAGCCCGCAACATCTAAGGGCATCACAAACCCGGTATTGCCTCAAAGCCCCGTTCGACATTCAAATTCCCTAGAAGAAGTGACATAGAAACAATAAGTTGTTCTTAAGCCTATTTAGCAGGGTAGCATCTCGTTCCTTAGCAAACTGAACCAGACAAATCACTCCGCCTAGTAAGAACCGCCATGCACAACCACCCACACGATCAAGAAAAAGCTATCAAGCTGTCAATCCTTCCCCTGTCTAATCGTGATGAGTTTATCGGTTCCGAGTCAAGCCAAGTCGTCGGCGGCGCTCATAGGTGATGCTTTCGCAATTATCGTTTTTCCATCCTCCACTCTTTCTCTTTTCTGTCTTGGATTTCACGACCCCCGGTTCAGCAGTCGGGGAAGACAAGGCGGCGGAAGTTTGCGCCGAGAGTCCTGACCCTGCAGTCGTTGAACAGGGAGATGGGGCCTTTGACGCTGAAGGTGAAGCTGCCTCTCGAACTGCCTCTTTGTCACCACGCTCTTTCCCGCTGCAACTAGCCAGTCCCCGTGCTCTTCTAAGTGCGCTACCAAGGTGTAAACGCGTACCGGCCGGCCTCAATAACACCCGAGACTACGACGCTCTGTGCTGTTATGAACATCGTCTTCAGAGTCCTTGCTCACCACCTCCGCGACGAGACCCTGAATGCCAGGAGACGGATCTGCGTCAAAACGATTCCTTGAGCAGTTCTCCACCTCATCAGTACCTTTCTCCGTTACCTGAAGGGGGGCCACATCAGGACTTCAGCGCCTCTTAGAGCCACGTTCTTTCTTATTTCTTGCCGTGCGCTGCTCGGTGCCCCCTTCGTAGGCTTTGCCATGTCCTCGACCTTCAGTTTCGGTAGTAATAGCTCGCCAAACACTCCTCCGCACCCTTTCTTTTTTCTCTTGCCTCTCTTAGATGCCTTTTTGAAGGCTCCAGTTGCAGTCGTCGAACGGCACAAGCCACCCGAGTGTGCATTATTGATTGCCACTTTGTCGCCGCGCCCTTCTTAACTTGTTTGCTTAGCCCCCCTTCAAGTGCTCTTTCAATTCGGCTTCGAAGGTCTGTAATATTTGTAAAAGGAGTAACTGGATAACGATGCGAACCAGTGATGATAAAATCACCGTCCGTTTCGCCGCATATTTCTCCCTTCTTAGAGTTCTCCGCCACCAAGCTGGTATTTTGTGTGCCGCCGCGTCGGCAGAAAATGCTCGAGCCGGCGAGTGCGGCATCAGCACCTCTCGTTTGTGCTTGAGGGGAAGCCAACTGAGAAAAACCACCGCTCTTGAAAGGCTGTTCTTACTCTCGGTCCGCGGCGGTGCGGCCTCCTCCCGGGACCTCGTGAAGTCGCTTGACGAAGCTGTCACGTAATGAGGATTTTTTTTTGACGCAAGATGAGGGTCAGACTGGCGCTCTCACCCACTAACAGGAAGATCATACTTCGCCCTCTGACGCTCTAGGCTTCCAGGATACCCCACCAGCGTCCCGTCATCCAAAATGCGGGGCGACATATGTGACCTCATAAACTCGTATGACCAATCGATCACGTAATGGGGATCTTTCTCTGATGCAGGTTGAGCGTTATACTCACAATCTAACCGCAAATCATAAGAACGTTGCTCGAATATATCTTCTCCTGGCCGCTTTGGCGCGAGATACGGATGCTGCGGGTTCTCATCCGGCTTCTCGCGAGGTCTTGGTTCTTATTTAGATTCTTCTCTTCTTCTGTGCTGCCTTATATTCTCCAGTGTCAGTCTCTGAGAGGAATCAGCAGAAGCATCTATTGAGCCCCTGCCTCTCGTGGGGTCCAACGGGAGGAAGACGACGACGTGTATGTTACGTCTCCTGCCTCCACAAATCCTACTAAGTCAGCATGTGAACTTCCGCTGACGGCTTTTGATTCCGGTGGAGGTCAACGGGACGAGGACGCCGACGTACAGGTTACGGTTTCTGCCTTGGCAAATCCTACTTTCTCAGCGCGTGAACCTGCGCATAAGCCTTTTGATTCCGGTGGAGGCCACCGGGACGCCCGACGACGGCGTGAAATTTGGTTCTATCCCAGAAAAACAGTACTCTGGCAGCACTTGCGTGTATCTTCAATCTGAACTGCTTGCCTGTTTTGAAGATACACGTGATAGAGCCTTTGAGCCATACGCGTGTGCCTCGATTGCATCAGGACTTGTCACTACCTTGCGAGGGTTGTTTCCTACTTTGTTCGCCCGCCCCCGAGCAGTTCCTTGTGCGGCGGTATCTAGTCGCGTCGACAAGGCTGTTCGAGGAGTCTGCTGCGCCATCAGTTTCTTGAAGGGCCAGGACACTCTGCCGCTTGAGCATTTATGACTCGCAGTACCTCTCCCGCCGAGGAGGATTTCATCGCTGTCGAAGATGATATCAGCGTCGTCGGGACCGCTACCGCTTCGTTTGCTTTTCTCCGCGGCACGCACGCCGGGCACCGCTTCCCCGACGGATGCTGCCACTCTAGTTCTCTGAATTTCGCTGGCTCGAATAGTTGGTGTCATCGTACACCGCTCGTCAGACACCGCCTGGAGGGGCCATAAGGACCGCGGTCCGCCTCTGCAGGAACACTGTGCAGGTCTACTTTGACAAGCGTGTTTGATTTCCCGACCAGGCGCCAAAACGAAGCCCCCCGGTCCACTCCTGCAGATCAGGAGTGTGGCCGCGTAGGCCAGAGGTGCACGTAGAAAACAGTAGCAATGGCAAGAAGCACTACGGCAGGAGAGAACAATGAAGGGTGGATTCGCAGCCACAACACGAGCAGCCGTGCGGCTATCCTCGAATGCAAATCCGCTTGTTGGAGCGACGGCCCGCACCAGTGCACGAACAGGTTCAGAGTCGTAGGTGACTGCTCCGAGTGCAAAAGACAGACGCCACGAGCCGTATGACGGTCACATATAGCAGGCACGTCGAAGTTGGCTGGCGTTTACACCAACGCTCTGCGAAGTTATTTCTTTGTAGGTGCCAGAGCTTACGTGCTCGATCAGGAAGCATACCCTATCGCTGTCTTACTCTCCACGAGTCTAGCGGCGCAGGTCAGACGTAGACCAGAAAGAGACGGTCGTTAGCGAAAAGGCGGTACGACGGAAAGAGATGATTCAGCGCGAAAACAGCAAACCAGCAGAATCATTTGTGCGGATGTCACTAAGAATCGCTACCTCTGTATAAAGCGTTCGTGCGCGCAGTCTTCGAGCACTTTGGAAAGGCCCAAAACGTCCTGGAAAGTTCAGTACAGAGAAGGCCATCCCAGGATGGGAAAGGTTGACAGCCGAATGTGCACGACGGGGCCGTTATGTACCTCGTAGTGTTGGAGTAGTCGCGGTCAGAGCTGGCGGGTAATAGAGCGGAGCTAAGTGCTCGAAGGGGAGGGAAAGACACGGAAATCGGGGACTGTTGACAATGAGCAAGCACGGTTTCCGCTCCTGTGTTCGCTGTTGCTGCCTAGAGCCCACAATCGTCCTTTAATGCGGCGGATTAGTAGACGGAACACATCCGTTGGAAACAATAGCTCCCATCTGTCCCGTCCCCTCCAATTGCGGTGTGAGTACGAGACGAGCACGGGCCGCGACAGTAGCGGGTTGGCCGGAGAAGGGCCGGCGCAGATCTGACAAGCAGCGCTCTGCACGGGATGGAGCTGCGCACCTGAGTCACAGAAAACAAGCGTTCCCCTCTGCCAAGAAACGCATTGCAGGTAAAGTCAGACAAGGTTTCCGGGCCATTGGTCATCTCTGCAAAGGCGAGGAATTGAAGCGTAGATATCGGAGGCGGGCTTACCCCATCAACGGTCCCGTCCCGTCCATGGTTTTGTTCGAGTTGCCAGGTTGCCGAACCTCCCTACTTCGCGCCCAAAGCGCTTGGAGACTTAGTCCCAGATCTGCACGGGGGTAAAACACTAGCAGCTGCTGTGCTCGGGGTGCCTCGTGCGCTCTCGAGAAAGGAGCTCGGCTGTATGCCTTGCGCCCAGCAGGCGCTGGCCTTCGTGCAATCAGCGGACCAGCGTGATGTGAACACCCGGTGCACGGACAAGTGTTAACTGCAATGCTCTGTAGGGCTCAGCTGTGTGGGAGGTGTAGAGTGGCAAAATAGTGAAAGGAGCCTAGAAACGGTCGCTCTGCTTATACACGTGTGTAAACTCGGGGTGCGTACACACATATACGAAATCGTGGCCAGAATGTACATAGCTGGAGATATTGTAGAAAAGCATATACATATATAGTAGGGGATGCGTAGCTGTAGGCAAAAGTGTTCGAGACTGGGAGAGCTGCACCCTTTAACACGCTGGGGGAAGACTGTTGCAAACCGTTTGGGCGCCGTTGAAAACACAAAAGGGAACGGCATAAAGCACTTCACTCGCGCCTAATGGACCCCCAAAACACCTACCGACACCCCGGGCCAGACCGACGAGCACGACGGGGGAAAGCCGTATGCTCGCGAATGCATCCGCTAGCACACGGGCGCCCGTGCACGACTCCGCCGGCAGAAATCCGCACGTGAGCTGCTGGACGGGCGCTCGAGCACAATACCGCTGGTAGAATTTGAAAGGTGAGCTGGTGGCGGCCCGGCGCTAGTGCGCAGCTCCGCTGGTAGAAAGCAGAAGGTGAGCTGCCGGACAGGCCGCCTCGCGCGGCTCCGCTGGTACAAAGCAGAAGCCGAGCTGCAGGAATGTGGATGACGCAAGCCACACGCCTGGGCTGACGTGTCTTGCTGAGGGAGACGACTTACACGTACTCTATTGTCTTCGCATGGAATAGCGCCATGTTCCTCTGGGTTAGCACCGGGACGCGCAACGTGGGCGAAGCAAATTAGTGTGCAGGCAATTCTAGTGTAGCGCATGTATGTGCACGCGCAAAGCGACGGCTGTGTAATCGTGGGCCACGAGCCCATCTTCGGAGTGGACAGACGCCCAGCTCCTGATTCAGTGTGTGGCACTACTTTGCATCAAGGGTGCAGCACTTGACAGCACCGTATCGCATGCCTGACCCTTCGCCGCCTTGCGCCAGTCCTTTGGCTCCCTACAGCTTCACACTGCAAGAGTCGCACCTGCCAGGTGTTCAAAGCCGTAGGTGTCGTGCCGCTGGACACCTCGCAGTTTCACGGTTAAAGTCTGCAGTCGGTCCTTGACACACTATAGTGCCATCCTCAAGGAGGGACTGCTTGCTGTAGAAAGATCTGTAAGCTCCAACGCGCACGCGACGTAAGATGTGAATCTACTGGGGACTGTGGCATCGATAATGACTCGCCTGCTGTCTCCTAATGGCGGGCCTCGAGAGACGGGTCCGAGCGCTCACTTCAGCTGCTTCTTCGACGGTGAGCCACAGTATCAACGCATCCTAGGGAGGGGCGTCGACAGGGAGGCGCTTGCGACGCTCAAGGCGAACGTAGGCCGCCACATCGACTCCTCTCCTCAGTACACTGAAGCTGATTTTACTTCGGGCCGCTTGGCCAGTCGTGCCATATATTCCGACAAAAGTGTATCAGGCAACTGCTCTAGCGTAACATGTTTGACGATCCCAGCAGGCACAGTCCGGATGGAACAGCAAGAGACCCAACGCGTTTCAAGAGAATTTTACATCTTTTCCGCCCGGTCAAACATGTAGGTTCTCACGGACGGCTCTCTCTGAGGCACTCTGCGTGATAAACAAACTCCAGCTCAACTACAGACCTCACCTGCGAGGCGTGGCGACATGTGGCTGCAGACACGCCAGTCAGTTCACGCGAACCGCGAATCATGGTAAGTGACTGAGCCGTTGCGAAACAGCTGCAGGATCTGTAATTCACTGTCAAGTACGGCTCTGCCAGATAGTAGCCGGACCAAAAGTGCCTCTGTGCGGCCGTATGAGTCGAGCCCTGCGGTGTCTGCCAGTCTGTGCTGTAATCTGGCGCGCTATAGTGGCATTTTAAGGCTGGAACGGGCCACCGCTAGGAACTACGGTGGGTCAAGTGCCGCTTCTCAGGTTGTCAGACAAGCAGAGTCTTTTGAGGACGGATGACACTCGCAACGAATAAAAGCGTGGCAGTACTCGAAATATGGCATTAGCGCCGTGATGTTACTAGCGCGCTTCATCTACTCCTCGGTGGCATTGTTCTCTACAGCACTCGTATATGATTTCTTGGCACACGACAATGTGCTGTTCCGGCCGTCGACGCTCCATGCACGGATCAAGGCCAGCGCTGGAAGGAGCTGAGGGATATGAAGATAAAGCGGCACCCTAAGCAGCCCTATGCCTATTCTTTGTACAACCGCCGCACTGATCTCACGCGGTCATCCACGGTGATCCGCGGCTTGCGCTGTGCCCTGTTGTCGTCAGGTCGTGTGCCCCGTTCCGGCAGGTGTGGGAGTGCTCAGAGGGGCCATTCCTAATTTGCAGCAACTGGTCGCGGGGGGCGGCTCCGCACGCGGGGCCTCTAAATGTTTGCTGCGCTGACGCCGGCCTACAAAACCTACGGCGGCGGTTGTATCGTCATCTGGCAACCAGCGCTCAGCGCGGCGTCGAGACCCGAAACTGTGTAGCGATATATACGTTATGGCGTGAGTGACGACCGTGTCTTGCAATGTGTTCTAGAGCTGTGGCGGAATGCTGGGATGGACGGCGGGTGAGACGGTCAGGGACGGTCTCGAGGCCCTCCCGTACGCCGTTACCGAAGACAGTAGCCGCACCCTCTTTTAGAATGGGGCAGGATGCCCGGTAGCCAAAGTGACCCCAAAGAGCTCATCCGGAGTCACAGAGGTTGTGGCCCTGCCGACGGTAATGTGCTTCTTCGCGCACTCTGCGTGAAGGGAGACGGCACACTTTAGCGATACCCCCTCGCCGTCGATTTTCGATGCGTTCTGGCCCCCGAATACCGCGACACACCGTGCAGAAGGCAGCCCGTCGCAGAAGGATCCGCGCACCTTCACCAAGGATGAGAAGGAGCAGGCGCAGGTGTCCGACAGCTGTGCTCATTTTCACCTGTGGAGACTCTATAGCGTACAAGAGATGTGAAGCCGGCGGCAGCAATAGAGGCTACACGGAGGAACTGCTTCGCAAGTACTCCTCACTGCAGTGCAGGAGGCTGCGCGCCAACAATCCGCGCCGTCGTTCGATCATTGTCGAGCGCCGAAGCTACCCTGCGCCTTTG
>NW_026871105.1:0-25000 GCF_033118175.1 Dama dama
TTCAGGGTTCAAGCTTTCGGAGTTTTGTCTGTTAAAGTCCGAGGATCAGGGCGTCTCCTTGGCCAACGTAGATTTTATGGTTCCCAGGGTAGAGAGGCTCAGTTTTTCGTCTTCTCTAGCCTTTAAGAACTAGAGAACTCTAGGTGGTAGTTTCGCTTCCGTACAGTGTACCTGCGGCAGCGCACATGTGCGAATACGAGTGCAACGCAGGGCGAAAAGGAACGCGTGCCACAGAGCACCAAAGCTATAGAACGCTCACAGGGTCGATGCCGCGAGAAGTGGGTCGCGTGATCCCGTCAGTGTACAAGAGAACTGAATCTTTGTTTTTTATGCTGAATCCAGTGGCATCTGATATTGAAGCAGGCGTCGTCGTCCTGGGGCTCTTCCTCTGTGGTTGGTTGGCGTGAACATTTTTGTATTGAGGCTTTCCTGTTTACGGTGTTTAGGCTTCAAGCCTTTCAGCGTACATTTTCTGGAGGTGTTACGGTTTGCGTTTTACTGTTTGGCAGAATTACGGTTTCTGATTTTACGGAATTAAGCGTGTAGGGTTTAGGGCTTGAGATTGAGGGTTCCGCGGGCTTGGGGGTTCTTGTGGCTTAGGTAAATTTGGTGTTTCCCTTGGCCCAGTACTATGGTTTTCCTGCTTATGCCAGTCTCCAGGGTCATGTCGGAGCCTGGCCGTATACGAGCCTGCAGTGGAGTGCACGTGACTGTGGTTGCCCAGTGAGATAAGTGTTGAATGGTAGGGGGAGACGTCACTGCGTTTGCGGACCGATGCAGCCTCTGCCATGCCGGTCCTCTGTAAACTACAACTTTTCGGGAAAACCGGGACGTGCGAACGGGTCAAAACACACCTAAAGGAGGCGGTGAGACTAGAGAGGACCCAAGTGGCGGAAAGCGCGCTCTCCGTGCACGTGCAACACGTGAGGAGAAAATATGAGGGCACCGCGAGCAGAGGGAGTACGGGTGACGAAACGTGCGCTCTGCGTGTGGTTTCGACGCACACAAGGGAGAGCATAAGAGGGAAACGCATCGGAGCGCAACATAGGGCGCCAGTGCTGCCAACGTGAAACACTTTTCCGTACAAATGCGTAGAGGTCTGCTTGGCGGCGCCCTGCGGAACAAGTCACAACGACCAGGGTGAAGCCCGATGCACGAGTGCGGAGTGTGAAGTGTCTGTGGGCGGAACTCTCTTGTCGGCGGCTGTCCACTTCAAGCAGCACCAGGTGAAACTCCTTCCGACGCCTCCCCATCAGAAGGCACATACATATGTATGTCGCCGCGCAGCTGTGTCCTGTTAGCTGACACGCTTCACTGCAACTGCCGCCATATGTTGGGAGAAGCGGGGCGCCACGAAGCGGCGTCCTCCCGAACAAGCGCATGTCTCCTGGGCCGTGACAACAGCTGCTGTACATTTCGAGCTCGGAGAAGCTGGCGTCAGAAGACGATTCATGTGCAAGAGCCAAGGGCCGCAAGTCTGGCGAATAGATCTAGACTGCGCTTCTCAGACTGCGTTGCAGATCTCCCCGTAGGACACGCTTTTTGCAAAGATCTGCATGGCATTTTGCAGCGCGTCCGCAAAGGAGCATGGATGCGCATCCCCTCCTGTTCGACGTGTTCAATGTGCTCTTTCAGCCGTGCAGTATAGCGATTGCTTACTAAGGAAGCACGAATAAAGACTAATTCAGGAAACTGTAATTTTGCGGATGCATTATCATTGTAGGAAGAGAACCAGCAGCTCCCTCCGGGAGGCAAGACACTGATCTCAAGCACTCCTCATTCCGGCGGGCAGGCTCTCCGGTCGAACACCAGTCCTCAGTCCGCCTCAAATGGGCTTCATCATGCAGCCTTGTCCCTCGCACGGTGACTGCCGTCGAAGCGCAAACCAATCTTCTCTCAGGATTCGGCTATTCGCGTGGACACGCACTCTGGCCTCAAATTTGTGCGTCCGCTGACTCGAAGCGTAGGTCGTGCTCGTGAAGTATTAGTCGAAGGCCGCGTGTCAATCAATACGCGCTATACAGTAGCGGCCCTCCTTGGAGGATGGCAGCCTGGATTAGACGTTCAAACACAACCCCTGCGGAGGGATATACAGGGAGATATGAAAACATGTATGATATCTACGTATATATGTGCATGTGTGCGTGCTCAGAGGTGTGTTCCTCGTAGTTGTGGACACACAATTTGCATTTATACATATATATATGTATATACATATATATGTATACATGTGTCCGGGTATATGCACGAGTATATACGGCGGCCTTCCAGCCCTGCCCCGCAGGTGGAGCACTTTTCGGTCCGTATTAGTTCTGGGCGGGTACACCTCGCTTGCACGGCGCCGTCCGCAGCACATTCTACTTCTTAGCGCGATTCTTTGTGAGACACACGGGATGGATCCTGGTTCTTCGGGTCGCGTCTATGCACGAGAGGTGGACTCGTGCTGTGCCATGTGCCACCATATTTGCGTGGAGGACGATGGGTATGCGCGAAGAACTATATTTGCACGAAGGCACCCCCACAAGTACCGCTGGCCTCCAGATGTACAAGTATTGCTGATAGAGGCCTCGTAATCTCGGACGTTTGTAGGTAGCACAATATGTGTGAGGCGCTTACGAGACAATGTGGGCATTACATTTTACTTGTGTCTGCCGCAGCGAGGTATCCATGTGCCTCGGTATCAAGGGAAGAAGAGACAGACAGATAACTCGCAAAGCTACAGACGCGCGTGCCATAGAGAAACATTTTCTCAGCACCCCGGTAGTCAGTGTTTGGGGGATTTCAAGCGCTATGGAACAGGTACGGAGAGCCCCTAGGCGAAACTTCGTCGCCTGCCCTGTGCACCCGTACGAGCGCAGGCGTTAGTAGCTTGTGAATGCGACTGAGTCCTAGGGATGAGCAATAGCGCGGCATGTGTCCTGTTGATGTCTCCCTCTTGCGCACGCGTTTGAATTCTACTCGCACAGAGTACAGGCGCGGATTTACTCGTGATCAAATAGATGCCGGCACACTGCTGCGAGCTCTGTAAGTTTCCGAGTTTATAGGCCAAAAGCACTCTTGGGCTCGTCGTGAACGCGGGAAGGGGTGGTTTCCCTTCACAACCAGGTTTGACGCGATGATGGGACACGTGGTTTCCACGCCTGTCGTGTGCATATATGAAGACCAACTAGTCAGAGCACATTTTCCGTTACTCGGGAGCGTGTATTTCGCGCACACGCCACTTCGAGCAGCTTCATCGAAGAGACTGATTCCGCGAAAGCAGAACACAGGTAGGCGCATTGCACGAGGCTTTATGTTCCTAGGCGCGCTGAATAGTGTGCCGTAGCTGACAGATTTCCGATCCACTTGTTGAGCGGACGCAAGTGGCTGGTCTGATTTTACCGCGGCAGCGACTGCCGTGTGTAATGGCGACAAGGGAGGACGTGAGCGAAGATTTGTCGACTGCGTCCTGTTCGGCGCTTTTTCGCATACCGCACGATTTTGCAGTGCACTCCATGCGCCGGACTGTTCTCGACTCTGGCTAGTGAGAGCCCGCGTTATGGTTAGACTGGATGGAATAAGGCTTATGCAGCACAAAAGTGCGTGTCGAGAGTTCCGTGGCCACAGCAAGGGCCGGCCGCGTGGGAAGCGACGCTCTATCATTGGGACGCAGGCGTCAAATGTACGCTAGATTACACCCTGTCATGAGGCGTTTTTGTCACTTGCGAACACAATCCAATAGCCGATGATGGCGGCCAGTCCCACGACAGCAAACACAGGTTCCGACGCGCCGTCCACCCACCGAGGGACGCTCATTGTTGTCGTCAGTGATACTCGCACTACACAGTGCGACCGGCGTCTCTTGAACTCTTCTCAAGTACCTGCGCCTCCCGGCGGTGCCTGATAGCACAAATTCTTGCACGGATCGTGTTCCGCTCTGCACCATGCGTGATGCTTCACGTTCGCGTGCGCCCAAAGCAGCACATCAGGGCCGGTCTCCACATGTGTCAGGCCCCTCCAGGTTGCTTCAGGGCCCTCGTGCTCTCACACTCACGCAGTTTCACCATGTCTGCAGTTTCCATGGCTGCAAGCTCACTGCTGAGACGGGTGCCAGTGGCTGCGGTATACACGCATTCTCGTCGCGTAGCGGAGGTGCGGACGGTCGTGCCGGTCCGCAGCGGATGTGGGCAGCACGCGGGTTCCGGGACTTGGCTCTCGGCCGTAAACGTTTACCGGCAGTTAAGGAATCGAAAGGAGCCACAGACCCTCTGCTTCGTGCAGACGCGCGCGCGCCGATACGGAGGCCATGATAACGTAAATCGGAGAGGGTTTTGAAATGAAGCGCTCAAACTGCGCGTGCTGCTGCATGTACTGGAGACAGCGTCGCATACATATCTAGCTTAGCGCACTGTTATACTGACCCAGGGTCTCCACGACATGTAAACGCCCTCTTGGTTGGAGTACCAGGTAGGTGCGCGAGTGGATCTCGGTTGGTACTTGCTGAGGTTGGCAAGACCCCCACCGACGGTAAATGTGTGGCGCCTTCCCACCCCTCCTGGGGACGGGGGTGCTATTGGCTATGACGAATGCACGTCCGCGAGAAGAACACGGTTCATCGACGCTGATATGCGCAAAGTGTTACTGTAAATGGAGGCTCCCCGCCTTAGCGTGCCTGTGTTTCTTCCACGTCACCGCGACCTGCTATAGTACGAGCTGCTTGTCAGCAGCGTTGTTCAGATAGTCATTTCCTATGAGGGGTCCAGGGTGGCGCTCCCAGGGTCGCCGAATTGAATTTCGCAGAAGGGCGGTGCGCTCGTCTCCTGTGGTGAGCTGTGGGCTCCTACCCGGATGTGTCAACTGCGATTCCAGCAGCTGTGACACGTGCGGGAATTCTCCGGGAGCAAGGCCTACGTGCTTTGATATGGGAAGCCCTGCTGATACGCTACTGATGGCTCTCGCACTTTGTTTTTCGACAAACGTCGTACGCTATCCCTACTCGCCGTGTTTCACACCATGCCAACGACGGAGGAAAACACCGTTTGCACGCTGTACCCCGCCGTCTAAATGAATATCGTACACGAGGCATCCCAGCACTGACAAGAATAAACTGGCAGTGTCAGAACGACGATAAGAGAAGCGATAAGCTCATTCGCCCAGTTGTGCGCCTCCCCCCCGCGCCAGCGCAGTTTTGCAGTCAACGGCTCCCCCTGATACGCACTAAAATGGTCCTTGCCTACCATCAGCTGTAGTACCCGTTTTTGTTAGGATCACTCGCCTCGTCTCCCTATCCAAATTTCATCTGATAGGGTGGGCTGAAAGACGCTCGTAGGAGGCCGTCGTTTATGCCCAAGTGCAGCACTTGTGCGGCTGCGCGTCTTGACTGTGTTACAGGTGGCCTACAGAGAGGGAGGCCCTCCGTGTCTGTAAAAGCCCTACCCGGGCCGGTAGATGTGGGCAGCTGCATACCAACGCTACGGAGCCTAACTGAGCAGACTGGCGGGATTCCGACAATGCGTGTGCGTGAACGTAGACGCGGGCGAGCCTTTCAGATGCCTATGCGCTGTGCTCCGTACGTGAGTGGCCCTTCTCTGACACATTCCCGTCATCGGACGACGCGGACTCTGCAGCTTCCAGTATGTGCCAGCAAACGCACCAACTAGCTGCGCACGACGTGCTTCGCAGCTGAGAGCAAACACTACAGGCGGCGTACAAGTGTCCCGGTGGGACCTCAAAACAAATACTTGTGGAGACCGTGGAAGCGATAATGTGGGATGACGGAAGAGCCTGATCAAGCGGAGCAGTGTTCCGATGTCTTAGTGGCTTCAAGATCCCCTGCATAATATTCCCCGTCGTCCACATTTATCCTTTTGTGAAGAGGAGTGACGTGAGAGCGGATGGTGCGAGGCTGTGCAGTCCTCCCACATTTGATCTGGCGAGGCGCATAAGAACAGATACAGGCAAACGCGGTTGGCAACTGACAGACGCGCGAACACCACCAGGTGCAAACAATCATTAAGACCCGTATATGATTACATTTCCGCACGAATGGATGTGGACTCATATTGCCTGCGCCGGGCGGAAGGCCCGACAATTAGACGACAGAAGCTGCAAGGTGATGCAGAGGTGCGGGACGTTGTAGGCACAGGAAGACGCACCAGTTTTCACGAACGGCTTTGGCTTGGCGGCGATTATTCAGCTTCGACTCTTTTACCGTAGTACCTGCGTCTTACGGAAATGACCTTTCATCTCCCTTGCATATTGTCGACGCCCGGAGACACCCACGCGCAGACGTGTACACACCGGTAATGACCCGCATGAGGAGACACATCCGCACGAGCCGGGCGTGAGTCATAATATCCTCACCTGGCGAAACGTCGGATAACCAGACGACAACGGCTGCACGGCTATGTCGTACACCGCGCGGGACGTCACAGGGCTGAGCGGGGCCGCACGTTTCGTAGGCGTTGTCACTGGGTGGCAGCATTTAATCTCTGCTTCCGCTATCGTGTTGTTTGCCGAGAAGAACGGTACATTCTGTCTCCGTACGTCAGCTGTTAGGCCTGACGTGTTGCACACGTGGCTTTGGAACCGCCTATGAAGAATGCGGATGGCTGTCAGTGTCGACCAACCCATCGTCACACAGGGCAGAGAATCGCGGAGTCTTAAGAAGGCGCCAGCACGCACTAGACCGTTGTTATGGAAACACCACTGGCGTTCAGGCAAAATGGCAGGCATCATTCGGTGGCCGTGCGCGGCGCAGTTCAGCATATATACAGCTGCTGAATGTAAGTTCGAATAGCAAGGGCGTGTCGGGGTGGCATGACGGCAACAGGCCTCACAGAAACACGCCTGTCTTCGCCAGCTTCTGTTATGATGCTGCGGCGTCGTCTCACGCAATTCACGCGTTGCAGGGGCGACCGCCTGCTTCGTACGAGGACAGTCTGAGGGTCTGCATAACATTGCAGCGAAGCGATAGCAGTACCTTTTAGCAGTCCTGCCGAGGCAGGGCAGGTCGGCCGTCCCCGCCGCGCCTTCCCGCCCCAAAATGTTCAGAAGACTAAATACATTTTGCGTAGGTAAGCTGTAGCCGGCGGCTTCCGCGGAGGAGCTGCGCCGCCGTGGAGACGGCAGCGGTGGAGATTGCGCACACTTGTGAGGACAATTTCCGCGTTGTCATGGGAATCTAGCCACGTGCGAGCCTCCTGCCAATCGCCTGCGGTTGGAAGTAGACGGTGAGGCCATTAGGGTGGGGGAACGACACCCACTGGCATCCCAAATTTGGCGCACCCATTATGTGCCGGTCTCTGAAAAGCTAGATCGTGTAGACGGATAAGTACCGTACGAGGACGACCGGAACGTGCCACGAGAGCGCGCGAGAAACGAGTCCAGAGGGCAGAAGGTGCGCTCTGCCTGCAGGTGCACTTCAAAGGAAATGAGAGCTGACCTGTAGATGATTCGGGGGAGCGCAGTACCGCGCGCCAGTACTGTCAGAATGAAACATCGTCTCTATGTACGCGTGCTGGTGTGCTTGGCGCGGCTACGTGAATCGGGTCAGACCGTCCCCTGTGACCGTCTCCTGAAGGTACAGAGGCGGCGCGTGTACTCGTCAGAGCAATCCACCCTCGTTTGCTAACCACTTCATATAGTACCGGCTGTGGCCTGTACCACAGCCTCCCCATGGCGAGGAGGTATGTAGCGTTGCGCGACGGGGACGAAAGGGCTTCACAGCACGTGGACCGCCGCCTCTTACAGCGTGTTGACCGTGCTGTCGTCAAGATATTCTAACATCGGCAGGCACCTCCTGGCGTACGGGCGATGACGATACACACAGACAGGTGGCGAAGTCAGGCCAAAACGCCTTCAGGACGACGCCGGACGTGATAACCCCGGTGTATATGAGCACGTGGGGCGACGGACACTGAGTTCCTACGGAAAGATTCTCCGTGTAGATCGGAAAGACTTTTCGACACTGCTCCGCACGCACAAACTTCACCTCCTGTTCCTCGCGTTAGCAGTCTTGGATGTACGTGTGTTTGCCCGTCTCACGGATTTCGGAGGCATCGGACGCGAGCACTGTTTCAGCTGGAGCGAAACACAGCGTCATGCGGCTTGCATCCCAAGAATCAGCATTCGTGTGCGGCCCCTGCTCCGACACAGCAGAGCCTGGTTGCCCAGAGGCCGGGAAGCGGCTTCCGGACTCCACTAACGGGCTTTTTTTTCCTCCGCCCGACCTATTCCGGAGAGCCCACTATAGTGTTAACGAAAACTAGACCCCCGATAACGTACCCGAGGAGCCGCTGTTCTGAGCCCACCGCACCCAGTGCTGATGCGGTACGTCGAGGCTGAGAATCGCTTCGGTGTGTTGCACCATGCACCCGCCGACTGGCCACGTAGCGAGTAAGTAACCGAGATGACGACAAGTCAGCGGAGCACAGGCTTCAATGGACTCGAAGAAGATAATGCATTTTGGGACACACACGCGACCACGGCAGGAACTTTTGGAAAGTCCTCTTAAGGTAGGGAGGGCGCCATTTTAGGTGGGGAAGTCGCGGCGAAACCGGTTTTTACAGGACAGTGTGCGTAGGCAGATATGCGGCTACGCGTAAACCAGCGCACTCCGGCACCGGCCAACACTTTTTGCAGCAGGCGTCTGTATGGAACTTCGGTGCATAGTACTTCCGCATTCTGCGCCGCTGCCGCCGCTCCCCTGTCATAATAGCTAATTACGCTACCTCCGCCCCGAGTCGTGGGCCTGTCCGAGCCGTGCACACTCAGAGGGGTCGCCCGAGGGTGTTGGCGCGGACGCTTGCGCACGTTTGCAGCTGCGGCTGCCTTCCCGGAGTTCTTTCTGGTTGCTCTCTAGCAGTTTCAGTTCACTTCACTTTACAGCCGATGGTGGCCTGCATGCCGCAGCTGGCCACGCCAACGGCAATTTCGCACAGAGAAGTATTCACTTGTGGGGCTTATGCCACCGTCCGAGACGTCGTGTGCGTCTCGGGAATGCATGGGCTCCGCCGGTAACCAGGACACCCTTACTTTTTTACGCGTACTCCTGCCGGTTTACTATACCTGGATAGACAGTTATATTTGTGTCTGTATGTATATATAGACATCTGTATATCTACATGTGCGTTTGGAGCGGCATTCTAGGCCGTCTGGTGCACCAGAGTAAACTGTCAAGGAGGGAAAAGAGCGTGCTGATAGTAAGTGCGTCCTACTTTCTTTCTGCTTACTTCCTTGGCTTGTACGTGGATGTACGTTTATGCGCCGCACCAAACCTGCACAACTGTCCGCTCTTCTTTTCTCATTTGCAGATGTACACCAGAAGCTGGAGAACGCTTTTACAAAGGCGCCAGTTGAGCGCGGAACGGCCTGCGTAGCCCGTACAGAGGTCTCGCCTTCTCGGGAAAAGGTTTGGCGCCCGCCGCGTAGGAAGGAAGGCATGTCCAGCAGGCGGTGTGCGAGGACGCTACGTAAAGAAGACGCAGAAATCCAGTATATTGAGCCGTGCATGGAACTCTACGGTCCGCCCGAAGCGTTCTGAGAAGCGGGACAGAAAGGGAATGTGACAGTGTTTTTGCGCTGAGTTTCTCGCGCCGCTGAGCTGTGATTCCCGTCTTGTGAAGCATGCGCTTCGTCCGAGAGGATACGGGCCCGGCTCAAACTTTACCTCGCAGTGAAGGTGAAGCCGCTTGGCGTTTCAAAGCAGCACTTCTAGGCACAGCGCCAAAAGGGGGGACCAGAAGCCAGGAGGACCCTCCGTCAAAGCAGCTAGGAACCGGACACTACTTCGGCTCCGATGCACAACGGGTTCCGCGAATCGCTCACAGGGAGACGAAGCCGTCGAAGCCGCCTCTGCTCGCGAGCGCGTAAACTGTCGGCGACGCCGGATCGACGGTGCACATCGCACGGCAATAAAATCGACGAGCCTCGGACCCTTGTAAAGCGGCTGCTGCTTGCGCTCGGCTTCAGGGCCTTGGTTCTGCTTAGGTTTGAGTCGGGTCGTCCCTCTTCTAAGGACGCAGTTCATCGCCCTTCCAATTACAGTTTCCCCCTTCTCACAGCAAGGCGACTGGCTGAAGACGACGCTGGAGGCTTGGACCCACCAGGGAACCTACAATCGTTGACCTCCGAAGGCGCCGAAAGTCCCAGCCCTCATGATGCCGTCAGCGTGTCGAGCTCGTCTTCTGAGGGTGAGTCCAGTGGGAGCGAGTACGAGAGTGCCGCAAGCTCTCTACCACGCAACTCGGCAAGTGCATCCATTATGTCTGATAATGGAGATGCTTCTAGTAACTACGAAACCGCTTGTAGCTCTCTATCACATATTTCAGCCTCTGCATCCTCGTTGCTAGACGTCGAAAGCCGGTCTGGGCTCGCATTAGATGGACTTGTCGGCGGAGCGCGAGCGACACCGGAAGCCCAGGAAGAAATGCAGCGTCTTCCGCCCCTTCCTCCCTACAGCCCTCAAGGCCGCTATTACAGTCCGCCGCTGCCACCCCCGTACTCAGGCTCCTTCCGTGGTGATGTCAGTTCTTCGTCTACGCTCTCCTCCGCAGAGGTCACAGCGTATTTCACGCACCGTCGATCGCTCGGCTACACGCTGCGTTCGGCAGCTCGCCGGGCCCGCCGCCTACTGACAAGACGGCAGCGGCTTCTTTTGGAGCGGTGCGGCTGGGCAACGCTGGCTGTGGAGTTATTAACCGGCATTGCCTTGATAATATATAGCTTATTTTCTCTCAAGGGTTCCTCCTAGCGCCGGCGGATTGATAACTCTGCTGCTACTTGCCCAGTGGTCTAGGAACAGCCATTTTTACTGTAAATGCGTGGTGTCGACCTGTTCCGCGTGTTTTCACAGCGTCGGCGGTGCACATGCTCAGCACACCCGGCTGTGCAGAAATTTCTCAGGGGGTACGCAGGACGAAACATAACAAAGAGGGCGCAACCGGGCGACGCCACGCACAGTATAGGCCGTGTGGATCAACCGACTAGCTATCCAATCTCTATCTGGTTCCCTCCGTCCTGCGGCTCCGCGTTTTCCATGCTGAGACTGACTTGCAGTGCATCCGACAAAGCATTTCGGAGCCCCCGGCGAAATTAACGTGTGCTTTGCCCAAGCGTAAGAGCCTTCAAGCTCTAAAACTTCTGGACGTTTTTTTCTGGCGCGCTTGGAATCGCGACTGCAGTGGGTCACTTGCTAGTTGGAGACGGCTGGAGGGTTCCGAAATGTCGCTTCCTCGTGCACGACCTGACGCATGGAGTGGGCTGCACGCGTTGTGCTGTGCAATCGCGTTACGTTACCCCACGCACTCCACTTCCCGCAGCGGCGTTGCCGCTGTTGCACCTTCTCCTAAGCCACAGGGAGGTTCGAGGACCCTCGAGGTAGACCATCGGTGTAACAAAGGTAAAGTAGTCCATCGCCGGGTGGTTGCTACGCGAAGCCGCCACTGAGCACGTGTGTGTACCGAGTACCTCTCGTAGCAAGAATATTGGGCGACCACTGTCGCAGTACACTTTCCTTTACACGAACAGACAATGGCAGCTCCGTAGCGGCACCACCCGAAGTGTGCGGAGCATGATGCCTGGAGAGGCAGCACCACTGTGTGCCCTGCATGAACGACAGAAATTGTAGAGGTGGGCAGCGTCCATGCCCGCGAAAACTTACGTCGCGTTCTTAACAGGTACTGCTATACCACCTCCTAGCTCCCCGTCCACGCTCATCTCTTCCTGGCAGCCGCATGTGGCTCTTCCCACGGCAGGGCAAGGCTTTCTGAGAGAAGCGGCTCTACACCCTTAAGTGAGCCGCAGGTGTGGAAAAGCACTTCAAGTCGTCATGGGAGACGCCGGTTGGCCCGCTCTTGAAAGTGCGACTGAAATCGATTGCCTCGACTCAAGAACGAGACCTCCTGACCCCCGTGGTGCATACAAAGTCTCTTTGTATAAGGAAGCAGCGTAAAGCTGCTTCCTTATAGCGGAGCGCCGTGGCTGTTGCTGCGTACCTTACTGGAGCCGCTGTTGCTTTAAAGAAAGAAAGGGGGGCCCGGAAGCGGCATCTCACGGGGGGTTTGCCCACGCCTCTTAAGCCCTGACAGGAGCTGCTGCAGTAGCTTATTTCGAAAGATCTGACGCGGAGAAGGCTTCCTTGGCAAGCGCCAACGGCCGCACGTTTGCCCAGTAGAGCTTACCTGTTTGCCTCAGACTACATTGCAGACCCTGGCACCGGCACAATGGGGCTCGCCATGTTCTACAAGACACTTTTGCGCGCGTCTACTGCGGAGCACGAGTGCGCGTCCGCCCCTGTTCGACTGGTTTAGTGTACTCAGCTTCGCGCTGCAGCTACAACTGAGTGACAAAACGCAACTGAGGCGGTACCAGACACCGGAACGCTGCAGAAGTCGCATCACTGCAGGCGGACGCTTGCAACGGGACTTCCCGTAGGCACCGGGAGCCATTATTTCGCGCACTGAGCGCTCACAACGCGTGCTCTAGAGCCGAACACCCTTCCTCCTGCGCGTTAGAGAGATGCGTTTTCTACTACCCGTGCCCCCCGTACAGTGGGGGTGGTCACGCACACCGGTCGTCTTTTGCATCTGGTTGCCCTGCAGGCCGCGAAGTCTGGCCTCGATGTTTTCACGCGCTTCTTGGTAGCGAAGGCTGTCTCTCTGGTATTGCCCGCGAAGAACGCGCGTATCTTGGTAAATGCCCGCTGCCGAAAGAGGGCATTTGTCACGCGGCTGTGACGCGAACGTGCGGCCGCCGTCGTTCAAAGATCATCATCGTGGCTACGTAGCAGCTGTGTGCTGAAACCAGCAGCACCTGGTCTATTTCAGTGTTGGGCGGCTGCGCCCGCCTTGCACTGCGCTATACGGAACAGACGCTATTTCGGAACGCGTGTGTTCGTGTTACACACGGCGGAGTGTAAGGAACGCACGTCCACTTGCTAGCAGATATGCAGAGAAGCTGGAACCATGCTGTGGAATAAGTCAGCGCTCTTTCGTTTGTTTGCGATACGCATTCCTATACAGTCACCTGTATCTTCAGGCATTGCCAAAGGTAGTGCTGGGCTTCAGGTGTGGCAGGCCTGGCTGATACAGGCATCGTTGCGCAGACATCTCTCAGGCGCAGAGTACGCGTGAAGCGCGCTCATAACAAGGTGCGCTTTCAGTGCGACAGTATACCCCCTATGTCTCGACACAAAGAAGGCGAAAATAGAGAGAACCACCAAACGTACAGCCGCGGGAGCAGTAGAGGGACGGGGCTCAGAGATAGCGAGTGCTTGCCTGGCCGGGACGCCCGATGGCATGAAACGCGTATCGAGAGCCCCTATACGACCCTCCATCTCCTGGTCTGCCTGCTTGCAACTGAATACGCGTGACAGCCGTTACCCTTTACGGCATCGAGGGACGCTGAAGAGCGCGCTACACTGTAACGTTTGCGTGTCTCCTTATCAGGCGTGCTACTGGGGGGCGTGTTTGAGTGGGACCCTAACAAACTGCAGGCAGGCAGCCTAGCGCGGTACGTAGACTCTGTTGCCCGTTGAGCATCTGCTGTTACTGACACTGTAGGCTGGAATCTCTTCCCCCTCGGGCAGGAGGGCTGGAATGCTGCCCCTGCGGCGTCCACTCCTGACGATATGACGAAGGCGCGTCGCCTTCAAAGCACGGCTTTCGCGTGTCCGGGGACTAAAGGGTTCAGGGGGCTTCCTGTTGTTCAAGGACTATGATTCGGCGCGCAACCTCTTTGAAGAGGTTTGGTCGCATACAGCGCGCCAGCGGACCACAAACCTTCAAGAACGAAAAGCTCAGGCAGCCGCTGTGCGTCATCTCCCCAAATCCCTGGTGCGCTGAAGAGCGATTGAGCATGCAGCCGGCTGTGAATGCTCACGCGCGCAGAACGTAAAACGTCTTCTCAGTCCCCGCGGAAGCGATTCCGGCGTGTAGCGTGACAATCCAGGAGGCGAGCGAACGCACGCTGGCTCCGTTGTGCCGGAAGGCTAACCCAATACCGCACCACTTTCCACGGTCGTGTGTGCACCATGTACCTTTAGTGTGGAGGACTCTACTCGGAAGTACAGCACTCTCATGTCTTCCCTATTCCGCAGTCCCCTTCCTGCGTCACAAAAGTACAAGTGGGGAGCTTGCCTGTTGTTTGTTGCCCCGGTGCGCCGCAGAAGCGCGCGTTAACGCCCGGTCACGTCCA
Organism: Dama dama; assembly: GCF_033118175.1. Taxonomy (NCBI): domain Eukaryota; kingdom Metazoa; phylum Chordata; class Mammalia; order Artiodactyla; family Cervidae; genus Dama; species Dama dama. Next base: position 14,176 of record NW_026871105.1, read on the forward strand.
GCATCGGCGCTTCGTCGCTTCACCGTACGGTTAGCGTGCATGCATGTTTACACGGTGCCTGATCACACCTTGTCACCTTGGCAGCCTTCCCACTGACTAACGATACCACAGATCCGATGACGGCGAACATACGTCGCGATGTTCTCGCTGCATCAAGGGAGTGTCATCAACGTCGTCCTAATACCCTTGCCGCAAGTAGTGAGGGTCGTCACTGTTAGCTGCACAGACGACGAGACCAGCGTCAGTTCAACTAGCTGGTCACCCAAGCGTCTGCAGGAAATTTCTTGCGGCTCGTCTTCCGGCCAGTGCAGAGCGTGTCGTTTCACGCTTTGTGTGACACAAATCGCAAACCAAGCCCGATCTGTATGGATTCAAACTCGGGTTTACGTCGCCGCGGTGCCGCTCTATATGCACCCCTGCCCTCTACTGTGAGGCAGGTAAGACGAAGGCTGTACGTGTGGGATGCCTTGGCAACAATGATTGCTGTCTTCTATTGGTACGAGGCGCGGCCCATCATTTTAAGGGCGCGGATGCGTGCGTGCCCTGGCGGTCGTCAGCAGATCTGAGCGATGAACCATGATTTAGCGGAGCTTGTCCTGTGCCGCTGTGATCCGTCGGGTGTGAAGGAGCCGCAAGGGACCGCTGTGACACATTCGTAAGATACGAAGCTGCAGCAAGGCACAAGAGCAAGGGGGTCAGTCAGCGCGCTCGAGCATACCCGCGCCGTACGTACGCCCTGACAGCAGCGCCCCCCGCTCATCCGAGGCTATGAGCCACCAAGCAGAGGAAGGTACAACCACATCTGCAGCTAAGTAGAGGCAGCAGGCGCAGCAGCGGAGAAGCAGCGAAACGGTAGCTGTGAACGTTGCAACGTGGTCACACGGGGTACGGGCGTCCCTGCAGTGCATCGGGTGTCTCACGGTGTCGCGCCCGCTTCTGCTGTATTGCGACGCATTAATCGCACACCAGTGAAGGGAGCATCCTCCTGGACAAGTTGTGGCCAAGATCTTCGGTGGTGTACCAAACAGCCCAAGCAGACGATCATTAGTGCTCAGCAAGTGAGACACGCAGAGCGTCCTCGCGCGAAGCTATTTAGTGTCTGTGGACCACAGGCTGGAACAACTGCATCGCCTCGACGGAGGCGTACGTGGTAATCAGCAGGTGCCAGCACTAACAGCGGTCGCGGCCCTGCAGGCTGGCACGTGTGACGATGCCCTATCATTGAAAGGCTATATAGGCATTTTTCACCACGGCGTTGCACAGAAGGTCTTCGTTGACGTGTGATGGGCTGGGGAGGCTTAATCCTTGCCCTGGGTCCGTCGGCTTCGTTGTGTTGCACATCCGTGTACCGCGAGGGGTCGTTTTCTAAGGCAGCGCAGAGACATGCGACTAGAGGTCACCGTAGGCGTCGTTGGCGCCTTATCGGCGTCGGCGTGTGTGGATAGATAGCGTAATTACGCTAGCGACGTATCCCGATACTCCCCCAGCAGCAGCAGCGTCGGCGCTGTTGCTTTCGGCAGCCACTGAAGCGGAAAATGTTGTACCACTGAAGAGATCTCAGAAGCTGCAGACTGCCAGTGGCAGCTGTTCAGAAGCCGAATGGCCGTCTCTGTAATTGGCAGAATCTTCTCTCCAAAGTTTAATCCTCCGGTTGTGTGGACGCTTTTTCTATCCTCACACTCGTCCGGATTTTGGTGGCAGAGTCGCCTTTGCCCCTGCGCTTGCGACACTGCTGATGAGTCCCGTGCCCCTGTGCCGCCTGAACGAGACAGCGCCGTTCGTCCACGCACTCGCGATGGCTGCAGAAGGCGGCTTCGACGGCAGCGCGAGAGGCTGGCAGCCAAGCGTGGCTCCCGAAGAGGGAGGGATTAGGAGTCCAGATGCTGCTGCGCAGCCCCGAGGGCACGCTAGTCTTCCTCAGATGTCTCCCCTAGGTAGCCGGTCCACTCTTCATGAGTCTGCTGCGCCTCCAACCTGAAAGGTTTTACGTAATGCTGCACGATGCAGTACCGCAAATATCCTGGGCCTCCGAGGCCACCATGTTCCAGTTGGGGATCGTCAACGACACCTCATATACCAGACGATACATCAGACGGTTCCCTGAAAACTGCTGCGTTCTAATCCCTTTCTTCTTCGTGACCCAGGACGTTTTTTTTCTACTTGCGGAAGCATTATGGTACTGCCGCTGTTGTATTGAGAGACGGGTGCCGGATACGGCAAGGAATCAAGCGCAGAGGGAACTCTTGTGTAGTACTTCCGCCGCAGCCTTCAGAGACGTTCTTGGCCGGGTGTCTCGGTCTCGTTTGGGCGTCCGCGCGCTCGACCGCGCGTTGCGTGATGCTTCCGACCGGGGACCTCTAGTTCATTCCACCCCGCACTTTCTCGAGGGTGGGGCTCGCGAAAAACAACCAGCTGCGGAAGGCGGCAGTGCTGAACCCCGCGACCCACGACCGGCCGACGAGCCCACGTCTATCGGGGAACCCGTCTTTCTGCATATGGGACGTCCAGGGAACAGTCTAGTGTACGTTGCACGGCCACGGGATGCCGCGCCTGCGGTGCCGTCGGGCAATAATATTTGAGCGCTGGACAGCAGCTCTACGACATGGATTTGATGAAAGACGACGGTCTTGGAATCGTGCACCTACGCAAGAAATCAGGTATGGGGTTCTCCGACCTGCGCCGTAACTTCAAAACCGTGGTGCTCATGTGGCGTATGAGCACTCCGCCGCAGCAGCGCAGAAGCAGGAGGCTGGGGCGGGTCTGGGGCGGGTCTGGGGCGCCTTGCTACAGCAGAGATTCCAGCGGCTGCTTCCGCCGAAGGGACGTCTATAACAGCAGCTGCCAAGCCTCCTGCGCGCGTCGCTACATCAACTCTGGCGTACGTCAGCCGTGAATCGTTTAACGCTTGTGTATCCTTTCGACATTCCTTCGAATGTCCCTGCTAAAGTTGTGCCGCTGGCGCTGTACCTCTACTACCACTGCTACTTGCACCGCATGTGGATTTGCTGCGCAGCAAGGGCCTGAGCGATGACTGCACCCGTGCTGTGGTTCCTTCGGGGCACTTCTCGTGTCACTGGCTGCGCATGTGTGTGATTGGAGGGGGGCCTGTGTCACTGGGCGAGTGAAAGGCCGCCTGTGTGCTCTTGTCACACCTCGTGAGGCATACACCCGGTTCTTCCGTCGCAGACCTCCTGCGCGGCGGAGTGCCTTTCTCTTCGCCGGTACATGCTGCTACTGGAGAAGGTGCCGTCTAACGCGATTCGCCACCTGGTCTCCAAGGGGAAGCGCTTCCGCTTTCTATGACCGTTTGTCGGCGCAACGCTGAGATTTCCGCGTGCGTGACGCTAGTGGCAGGATGGTTAAGGGTGGTATTCAGGTTTCTCCTGTTGGCTTTGTCTCGCACGTTTGTGCACGCTGGGGCACTTTCCTTTTTTCAGTAGCAGTGTCGCCTAGCTACCCACGCCAAAAGTGTGATGACAGCCGCTGCCCCTGCGGATTGGAAACGGGTTCGTGCGCTTAGGTGTACGTGCAGGAGCAGCATTGGAAACCGGCGCTAGTGGAGCCGGGGGAGAGGTGGCGGCAAAAAGAAGTGGCGAAGAGGTGACGTACGGGGTGGACGCCAGCAGCACAGGCGGAACAGACGTGTTCATGCGTGAGAGGACGTTTGATGGCTGTAGAAGTTGCGAAAGCCGGCTTGTGTAGGGAGGGGCAGAAAGGAGTTGGAGTATGACGCCAGCTAAGGACTGAAGCTCCGCCAAAATATCAATATGGGTAGGCGCCGCCGTCCCGATCCCGGGTAACAGCGCCGTCGAAGACTCGGCATAATCTCCCGAGTCTGGGTACGGTAGACGGCGCTGCTGAATTTGAGAGCTACAGCTCGAGCGAGTGACTGAGGTGGTTGACTGGAGGTGCGCGTCCGCCGAGCTGCTGTTGCTGGAATCAGTACACTATTCTGTGTAAGTGCGAGTTGTGCAGATGGTCAGTAACGTGCTCGTGTGCGCGACTGACGAGTGGTGCGCAAAAGCGCGCACGAACACATGATTGACGCTGTTTGTGCCGTACGGATAGTTTCCGACTCTTTATACACAGGCGTACAGCGCTTCGGTCACTCCCCACTCATTTTATAAGTAGATCGTCTCCTTACGCGCCCTCTGGATTTCCTCTGCAGACAGTCCAGAAGGTGACTTCTGCGCTGAAAATAGACTTCGTCCACGTGCGCACCACATTCAGACGGTACCTGTCGAAGCTGGATCTCTTCCGCGTCTGTTTTTTAACAAGTGTATCGTGCATTAGGGAAGACAGTATGGGTGTGCCGAAGAAGATCTCTGCGGCTGCTAGATCTGAGCAGACACACGAAGGCACTGCTACGTGACACGTTGTATGTTGTGGGAGTAGTACATTGGAATACTCTTTGACCGCCGCGCTCCATTGCTAGGTGAACCCGCGTGCAGCGGGGGACGGGGGGGCGAGGAACATGAGTTTTGTAGTTATGGAGCCGCTGGCTAACCAGAGGGAGGTCAGAATGCACCGTAGCGGGCTTAAGTCCTGTTCTCTCTTCCCGCTGCGCCGCAGGTGCTTCTTTTGTTTGCTTCGTTGCTGTTGCTTCTGCGTGCGAAATGTCGAAGATGCCGCTTGTGCTGCCCTACTTTCCCCGCGATGCCGGAACAACGGCTCCCCACTGCGAATGATGCAGCGGCTGCGGGCGCTAGTCGAAGGCACAAGCTTGCTGTTCTGGGAGTAGTCTTCTGCAAATACACCTGCGGAGGGCTGCGCGATTTGAGTTGTGCCGCGCGTGGCGGACAGAGCGTTAAGCATCTCGGTTCGGATGCAAAAAAGTAGTGTCGTCTCACCGCGGGTCGCTCGGCAGCTGCATTCTCGGGACGCCGATGATAACTCCTGCACGCGCCGGGCTGCTTTGAGCCTGTTGTGTGTTCGTGCGGCCATTACCTGCAGTCTTCAGGCGTGGCCATCTCCCCTTCTCTCCGTCGTGGCTGTGCTGGCACCCCCCTCCCCGCTACGGCACCCCGTTGCGACCGAGGTCTTGTCTGTCACTTTCCGCAGGGGGTGGTGTAGAGGGGAAACGAAAACACCTACGGGGCCGGTAAATCCAGCTGAGGAGGGGACCAGGTACTGCCTACTTTACAGATAGTAGAGCGTGTTGCGCCGGGCCGGGCAATCTGCCGTCGGCAAGCGGCTGTGGCGAGCTGCGGCAACCGAGGGACAGGCTCAAGTCCGGAAGTACTTCCTCGTACCGTGCCTGAGAACGCAGTTACGGTGTACGTCGGCATGGTGGGACTATTTGCATACAAGCTGCGTATACGGTGGTTAACGGCCGGGCACAAGCAGCTGCCGGTGGTCTTCTGTCGAGAAACAGTATCCGTGCGGATGAGAGTATGAGGTGCGCGCACCGGTGCACTCACTGCTTGCCGGGGAGATGAGAAACGCAGAGGTGGAGTCTTGAGGGCATGAAAGGACATCCCCTTGAACGAAGGTGAACGTCGGTGCTGTCCACCACCGTTCAAAAGGAAGGGGGGCGGCAATGATGTCGTATGGTGTTCGAGGCTTGCGCCAAACGCGCCTGCTCCAAGTGCGGCGACGTTGCGGGTCGGCATGTGTGGACGGCTGTAGTCTCGGGCAGATGTTTAATGTGGAGAGGCACAGTTTCCTCCTTCTTTCCTTCCCTTTCGCTCAACACGCAATCAAGTAAGCCAGAGATAGCAGATGACGCCTGCGCTTCACCGAGGTGCGGGCTCGCGAGAACTCATCAACGTTGCGGTTCTGAAGGATTTGCAGCAGCGTCCGCCGGCGCGTTTGACGAGTGTCTCTTACCGGGACGTGCGATGACACTGCGTCTCACGCCAGAGCTCACGTGTCACCGGGGAACACGTGAGCACCGGCGTGCGGGTTGCTGCAGTGGGCGAGTATCTTCTTCAGAGGACGCGAGAAGAGACCAATCACGCGGACGGCATCTATCGCTACAGACACCGGGAAGCCCTGCCAGCAGTATCTTTTTCACAGTAGAACTTTGAACATATCTGCGTCTACAAAAACAAAAAGAAATTATGTTTTACCACGCGTCGAGCAGTTCCGCCGACCACGGTGCGGTATACAGCTTGAGGAAACCTGCAGTGCGGTGCTCTCCTCTAGAGTCGCAGCCCTCCGGCGGCACTCCCGTTTCAGATCACCTACCGGCGAACTCCATAGAATTTTGTCGGTTGCCAGCGCCTGTAGCAGGGTGGAGGGCGCTGGAAGACAGCAGGGCTTGAAACGCTCGATGAAGGGCGGAAACGGCTCACATGTCGAGCCGAGGATTCAGCATGGCAACAGGATCACGGCAACTTCGCCGTTCCACTGCGGTGTCAGACTACGCCGGTGGATTGCTGGTGCGCAGCCTGCCACACTGCAGTGACGTGTGCTTGCGGTGTATTGCCTCCGCATAGGGTCTATCGCTGCCGCCGGCTTCACGTCCCTTGGACGCTGCATAGCCCACTCCACATTCAAATTGGACGCTGCTGTCTGAAACCCAAGCCTCCTCCTACGTACCGCAGTGTAGTTGCACAGAGGGTTCTGCACCAGGCCGTCTCCGGGACGGTGTGTCGTAGTGTCGCACTATTCTTGTCGGTGAGGCGGATGGAGGGCCTCCTGCGAAAAGTTGTCGCCAGAATGTATCTTCGGACATGCCATCTTCCACAAGGCAGGCTTCGCGGAAGAGCACACTACCTTTGGCGGGCCGCAAGCTTTGTGGTTCTGGAGGAGCTCTCTGGGGCCACTCTGGCTACCGGGTACCCTGGTCCGTTCTAGAAACTGACGAACGGCGTCACCTGCAGCCCACGGTGCCGCCGCACGCTAGGAGCCGTGACCGATAGGTGTGGTGACTGGGGTCTGGGGCTCTAGAGAACATCACTCACGCCAGCAGAAAGCAGCCAACACAACCTCGACGAACATTGCAGGTTCACAGATAGAGCATCGTCGGTGATGCCAAAGATCATGCTGGACGCTAATTCGTGAGACGCGTCGCCGGTGTGACAGCGTATACGAATGCGGAGTGACACAAGCACCCCTCAGCGCAAACCTAGGGTAAGTGATAGCCGACTACACGACGACTCATAGAAGGAGTGGCAGAACAGCCGGCTAGGCACTGCCTGGTGTGTGTAGTGTGTACATACTCAAAGTGCTGCCTCTAGCGGTGTATGGCGGCAGCTTCAGCACGAGCAAGGAGAACAGCGAATCTCAGAAACGCGCGGCAGTAGAGCCGCGAGTAATATATGCGCACCGCAGCGCACACACGTGCATGCAGAAAACACGCGCGCCTGAACTCTTGCAGGAGACGCCAACGCGGGGGCAGCGTTGGCATTGCCTTTTGCAACTGGGTGGCCTCCTAACGATGGTCACGAGCTGGTGGCTAAAGCGGGCCTGAAGCTAAGGCGGAGCAGCGTGCACTAGTAGTGTCCGCACCACTGCGACGAGAGAGCGGGCCACACCAGCTCGGCGCAGGAGCCCGAGAGTGATCCTGCGCCTCGCTTGTTGCTCCGATGTGCTTGCGTACGATTTCGATGTGATGAACATTAGAAAGCCGGTTCTTGCGCGGGTGAGGACTAACTTTTAGTTTGCACTCTCTTCTCGACGGGAGTCACTAAGCTCCCGATGGGTGCGTCACAGCCACTGGCGTACGACGCCGCAAACCTAAGTAGCCGACGACTGCACGACGGCTGATAAAAGGTGGCCGACGGCCAGCTAGGCACTGCTTGGTGTGTGTAGAGATGCGCGCCGCGTCAAAAATAGTTTCTCCAGGCGGTTCGTATTTCACGTGGTGTTTCGCTGGTGTGTGTGATGCAAGTAAAGAGTGCGCCCCCTCAACGCATAACATAGTGATCACCCCGTATGGTCCCTCCCGCTAATTTGGGGCCTCTCGATGTTCCCCCGTTCCCGATAATGATGTAGTCATGTGCTCACTCCTGCAAGTGGACTGCGTACGTGTGCGAGATTGCCTGTGATGACACACAGCCTATATACTTTCGCCTCTGTAACCTGCGAACTGCCGGGATCTAGCTCGTCTGGGTGCTGCGGTACATTGATAGGCGCCGCCAGGAAGACTGCGGCGCGAGTGAGCCTGCAGCACGAATCACCCCTGATTAGACCACTTATCTAAATGTGGCCAAGTCGCACATGGTCTGTATGACGCTCACCGGACTCAGCATAGAGACACTGCACGGAGCATTCCCAGTTGACAACGCGCCGCAAGCGAGGCCACGTGGCCTCCGAACCGGAGCACGCATCCGCCGATTAAGAATGGTGTGTCGAAGCGACGCGTGCGCACCCCGCCGTGCAACATGCTGTACTTCAGTTTTGCATTTCTTTGTGTACGGGGCACTTACACTACTAGGACAATCCTGCGACAAACTCTGCTTCCTAATCTCTTTTCTGAAACTGCAGCAACACACCATGTCCGTGTGTTGCACTACGGTGACGCACGCCGCGCAAAAAACTCTGACCCGCGTAAACCTGCAGCACGAGTCACCTTCTAGTGATGCCACTCTGCTGTCTGGGAACAAGCTGCGTACGGTTTGTATGCTCCTCGCACCCGTGAGAGGAGCCATGCACAGAATACTGCCGGTTCAAAACTCGCCGCAGGCAAGTTCACGCGATTCCAGAACCGGAGCACGCATGTGGCTCCGTTTCCGCGCCGCGCTAACTGCGATGCCCTCTAGCGCAGAGCACGTCTCATGCAGCGCGGCACATGGAATATAACCACGGGTTCTTGAGTCAGCATATACTGAGAAACCAGTACTAGCACAGTTCGCTATACCATTTGTCACTCATTATCAATAGTTCGCGACCCACACTCGCGTTCGACGTGCGCTTTCCCGACAGTCCTACGCAAAGAGCCCTAAAACACAACGAGTCAAGCAAGCTGCTGGTACCATTGTGGATGCGCAGTCCCCGCCACCGTGCAGCAGGTGACACCCTGTGCGCCAGACAGGCGCAGGTCTGCTCTGCGAGCCTCGTAACGTATTGAGGAGGCCGGCAGGAGGGTGCATCGGCCATGCAGGGATGGCGTGCTAAAGGAACTAGAACTCACTGCCGTGCAACACGCTGTGCCGCTTTAGCTACGCATTGCTTCGTGCATGGCGCACCAATGACACTGTGGAAATCCTGCGGACACGCTCTAGACTCGAATTGCTTCGCTGGAACTGCCGGGATCTAGCTCGTCTGGGTGCTGCGGTACATTGATAGGCGCCGCCTGGAAGACTGCGGCGCGAGAGAGCCTGCAGCACGAATCACCCCGTGATTAGCCCACTTATCTGAGTGTGGGCAAGTCGCATATGGTCTGTATGACGCTCACCGGACTCAGCATAGAGACACTGCACGGAGCATCCCCAGTTGACAACGCGCCGCAAGCGAGGTCACGTGGCCTCCGAACCGGAGCACGCATCCGCCGATCAAGAATGGTGTGTCGAAGCCACGCCTGCGCACCCCGCCGTGCAACATACTGTACTTCAGTTTTGCATTTCTTTGTGTACGGGGCACTTACACTACTAGGACAATCCTGCGACAAACTCTGCTTCCTAATCTCTTCTCTGAAACTGCAGCAACACACCACGTCCGTGTGTTGCACTACGGTGACGCACGCCGCGCAAGAAACTCTGACCCGCGTAAACCTGCAGCACGAGTCACCTTCTAGTGATGCCACTCTGCTGTCTGGGAACAAGCTGCGTACGGTTTGTATGCTCCTCGCACCCGTGAGAGGAGCAATGCACAGAATACTGCCGGTTCAAAAACTCGCCGCAGGCAAGTTCACGCGACTCCAGCACCGGAGCACGCATGTGGCTCCATTTCCGCGACGCGCTAACTGCGATGCCCTCTAGCGCAGAGCACGTCTCATGCAGCGCGGCACATGGAATATAGCCACGGGTTCTTTAGGCAGCATATACTTAGAAACCAGTACTAGCAGACTTCGCTATACCATTTGTCACTTATTATCAATAGTTCGCGACCCACACTCGCGTTCGACGTGCGCTTTCCCGACAGTCCTACGCAGAGAGCCCTAACACACAACGAGGCAAGCGAGCTGCTGGTACCATTGTGGATGCGCAGTCCCCGCCACCGTGCAGCAGGTGACACCCCTGTGCGCCAGACAGGCGCAGGTCTGCTCTGCGAGCCTCGTAACGTATTGAGGAGGCCGGCAGGAGGGTGCATCGGCCATGCAGGGATGGCGTGCTAAAGGAACCAGAACTCACCGCCGTGCAACACGCTGTGCCGCTTTAGCTACGCATTGCTTCGTGCATGGCGCACCAATGACACTGTGGAAATCCTGCGGACACGCTCTAGATTCGAATTGCTTCGCTGGAACTGCCGGGATCTAGCTCGTCTGGGTGCTGCGGTACATTGATAGGCGCCGCCAGGAAGACTGCGGCGCGAGTGAGCTGCAGCTGCAGCACGAATCACCCCGTGATTAGACCACTTATCTAAATGTGGGCAAGTCGCACATGGTCTGTATGACGCTCACCGGACTCAGCATAGAGACACTGCACGGAGCATTCCCAGTTGACAACGCGCCGCAAGCGAGGCCACGTGGCCTCCGAACCGGAGCACGCATCCGCCGATCAAGAATGGTGTGTCGAAGCGACGCGTGCGCACCCCGCCGTGCAACATGCTGTACTTCAGTTTTGCATTTCTTTGTGTACGGGGCACTTACACTACTAGGACAATCCTGCGACAAACTCTGCTTCCTAATCTCTTCTCTGAAACTGCAGCAACACACCATGTCCGTGTGTTGCACTACGGTGACGCACGCCGCGCAAAAAACTCTGACCCGCGTAAACCT
>NW_026871106.1:0-27915 GCF_033118175.1 Dama dama
GTCGCTGCTACTTTGCAACCTCGAATTTATGTGAGTCTCACAGCAGCTGGTAATAGTGAATAGGTAACAAGAAGGCTGCTGCTTTGCGATCTAAATTCGTGTGAGTCTCATAGCAACTAGTGGTAGTGAACAGGTAACAAGGCAGTAACGTTAAAGTCTCTGTAGACCACCGTCTAGTTATTTGCAGGCACCGTGTGTCTAATGCAGTGCATGTTCGGCGTTTAAGAGATACTGTGGCGCTAGTGTAATTCCTGGCGACTGAGCGTAGGCTATTCCCTAGCAATTGGTATCGCAGGCACCACATGTCTGAAAGCTCCGCATTTCGGAGGTATTTGGGTACTAGCGCATCTTGTGTTGGAGAGGTTCGAGCCGCACACTCCACGGCGCCTAGCCATCCCATGTGCTAACGCACATGCTAATGCACGTGAGCCCGGCTCCGCGGGGCCCTCTAGGGTCGACTATATACGAGGATGTACCTTGGTACTACGGTCAACATGTACACATATCCGTGCGCGCAGCACAAAAGAAAAGGAAACGGCGGACGCACATGCGCCAAGTCTCTGCAGACTCCTCAGAGGGCATCGGTACACGACACTGTACTTGAGAAAGCGGGCAAGATGCACCTGTACACGCAAATTCGTATGCGCAGCAGGAGAACGGGGGAAACGAGGGAGTGCTGCGTTTCACAGCAAGAGAAAGATGGTATATCAGCGCAGGGGAGATGTGGCATGCGGGAACCTGTACGGAAGAACAGGAAAAGTCGCTGCATTCCTGGGCTGCAACGCACACACCAATGGTGCCACGTTGTTCGAGTGATGCACACCTCCAATGCAAGGCGAACTACGTATATAGACATATGCACAGGCGCAGCACGAAAAAAAGTGGAGCGCCAGAGTGCTACGTCTCATATACTTAGCAAGAGATGGCTGGCGTACCAGCACACAGAAGGTGTGTCAGCGGTGGGAGATGCAGGCAGATGCAGGCAAAAACAGGAAAACGCCCTGCACCGTGAGGCTGCAACGTGCACTACCAACGGCACTGGCTTGCATGTTCATGTAAGCACCCTCCTAATGCATCTCCAGCTACCGATATACTTCCTAGGAGGGAATCCTCTAGTGTTAACAGCAATTTCGGCACGTGCTCGGCTGTAAAGTCAACGGCTGTGGGAAGGTCGTTTCAAGTGCAAAGAATATTCGTATAGAACTACGTGGCATCCTAAAGTGAGTCCACGATCGCCCGCACATGTCTCCATCGCCGCTGAGCTAGAATTGCATATGGAGCATAATTACGACGCGCTTCTCGCTGTTGTGCACTTAGATATGCAGCTGCGTGTCTAGTGCAAACAGCCCCTGTATACTGTCGCGCGTGCCCTCTTTCTGCTATTGTGGAGCATGAGTATAATTTGGTTCTTCCTGTTGTGCGCGCACGTAAGCCGCCATGTGCGTGAGCGGAAACATCTCTGCATTCCAACCTATGCTGCGTTTCTGTTGCTGCTCGCGCAAACGGGCACACGGGAGTGTACGCACAGACAGCTTCATACTCCTACTGTGCCGTATTGCTGTCATTATGGAGGACGAGTACAAAACGCTTTCTCGTGCTCTTTTCGCAGATATTCTTCCGCGTATGTACGCACAGGCAGCCGTACGTTCCCGCGTCCACCGCCTTTCCTGTTGTTGCTTACGCAGACATGCAGCCACGTGTGTACGCACGAACAACACCGTATCCTCACGTGTGTGCTCTTTTCGTCCTTACAAAGCGCGAAGAGTATGCGGCGCGGCAAATTGGTAGTCGGGAATGCATCAAGAGCGTGCAATACAGACTTAGGCGCAACGTATAAGTATACGGCGTTTTTGGTTGTGGCTCGCGCACACACGCGGCCGCGCGTTTACGCACACATGACTAGATATTTCCATTTCCGCCTTCTTCCTGTCTGTATGGAGCATGGGCGTACAACGCGGTAGATCGGTAGCTGCAGATGCATCAGAGGCGTTCAATTCACGGTGACGCAGTGTACGAGTATACTGCGTTTTCTGTTGTTTCTCCCGCAGACATGCAGCCAGCTGTGTACGCATAAACAGCTAGATTCTCCCATGTGTATTCTCCCTCTGTCATTAGAAAGTCTGAGTAATCTGTTCTCTCGAGTGGTTCAGGCTTGTGCGCAGCCGCACGTGTAGGCGCAGACACCTCCTTGTTATATATACTCAAAGGTTGTCCTCATTCTCTCATGACGCTCCTTCCTCTCTTCGACGGTAGAGTGCACTAATCTTACTACCACCACTATTACCACTACTACTCCTGCTACTATCACTACTGGTGCTACTACGACTACTACTGCCACGACCACTACTACCACTGCTACTACTCGTACTACTGCAGTCATGTGCCTGCGCGAGCAGCAGCTGTAGCCTTCCTCTTTACTTCTGCGTTGTCTGTTGGTGTCGTTCCGTCAGTGGCGCAGCTGCGGCTGTTTGTAGGTGCTGCAGTTTCCTCTGCTTCTGCTCGTGCCTCCTCGCCTGCTGCCGCCTGTCGCTGGCCGTTGAGAGACGGATGCAGACCTCGCTCTACCGGGGAACTAAAGGGGCGTGCTGAGGACCCTTCTGCTGTATTTGAGGTGGAAAACGTAGCAGGCGAGGACGAAGACGAAGGCGATAACGCGGAAGACGAAGAAGAAGAAGGTGACGAAGAAGAGGAAGAAGAAGGGGAAGAAGCTGAAGAAGGAGAAGACGACGAGCCAGTAAAGACGCTGTGCGACAGTTCTGCGTTCACTAGAGAAGGAGACGTAAGCAAGGGAGGCACGTCTTCCATATCCGAGTGATCCTCCGGATAAAACAGCGGGTCCTGAATAGGAGACAGGGAGAAAAGCGGCCCACGGGGATGAGATTAGGGAATGATCAGAAGGCAACCAGAGACAGAAACACCGGGAGCATATATTTACACATATATGGACAAATAGATGCATGTGTAAAAAACACATATATATTTATATACATACTCTGTAAGTGCCCAGATGCACATATCTACTAAAGGCGCAGAGCGAAGTAGCACACAGATCACCTCTAGAAGAATAGCCTACGTGAGTACAGCTACTGGATATTCAGAAAGCAGCAAGAGACAGAATTATTGGAAACATATGATTACGCATATATATATATATATATATATATATATATATATATATGCTGCTTACGTTATCATTCATCTGGTATCGTTTGGCATCCCGCATGAGCTGGTCCACTTGCTGCACCCCCTCCGCGAACTTGCGAATGACGTCCTCAACGCAGACTTCTGTAAAGAAGCAGACACCCAGTCATAGTAGAAGTAGACGGATAATTAGCATCACTTCCAACAACAGCATCAGCCCGAATTACCGGTATATACACCATGCATACTCGACCAGAGAGCCAGTGATAAGAGAAAGAGAGGATTAGTTAGCACCACGTTCAGCGGCAGCAGGGACAGGAGCTATCTTCATAAACACCATGCGTACTCAGCTACACACCCAATAACACAAGAAGTAAATCAGCAGCGTTTTCGACAGGAGGACTAGCATGGTTTATCAGTACATACATCACGCATTCGCAACTACAGACCCAGCGATACATGAAGTAAACGAGCACCTGGCAGCACCCTTAGCAGCAGCGGCAGCATAGGTCATCTCTAAAAACACCGTGCGTACTCCACTGCAGACCCGCGACACGAGGGGTTACTGGATAGGTCGCAGCACTTTTAACAGCGCCCAGAGTGAATAGGTAGCTTCCACCAGTCTCAACAGCAGCGTCGACATGGACTACCTGTGTAAACACCATACACGCTCAACTACAGACCCAGCAATACGACAAATCTGTGAATAGCTCGCAGCACTGTCAACAGCAGCGTCGGCATCAGTTCCACTCATGGAAAAACACCGTGCATAACCAACTACAGACCCCACAATACAACAGGCTAATAAATTGCGCGCAGCACTTTCGGCGGCAGCATCACCATGAACTACCAATATGAACACCATGCATACTCAGCTGCAAACATATATATATATATATATATATATATAAATATATATATATATATATATTTAAGTACATGATATGGTAAGTGGTCGCAGAGAAGCCGCAGTCTTCTGAGAGTCACACGAATGACGCAAGAGATGGAGGGGGATGCCTCAGCAGCAGCTGCATTGACATTACGAACAAAAAAGAGTAAAGTTCTTATTGGGCGAGTGTAGCTGTCAGCGTCGCTGTTCATTTTCCCAGTAGTACTCTTCTCCTTCGCAGCAAGATGATAGGAAATACCGGCAGCATTAGTTGAGCGTGAGGTGGATACAAAGAAAGCTGAGAGCATACGTCGTGATAGAAAGATCAATAACTATGACTAGTTCCCGTGTATTAACCACAGAAACATTCTGCATATACCTATATATATGTATATGCATGCATACACATGTATGTATATTCTACACATGCATATATATACACACATGTACAAAAATGCGTATATACATGTATAGGCAGTATAATAATAGTGATTATAGTGCTCTTCTGCATGAACCAGGGTATCAGCTATATACACAATACAAATGGTAATAATGTTAACGCATAAACAGACGGCGGGATGAATCTAACTTCCCAAGCAGCCGCAGTAGCTATATACATACATTTAAGTATATCGATGGATATACATGATAATAATAAAATGATGATAGTGCTCTTCTGCATGCTTGCGGATATCAGCCATATACGTAACATCAATAATACTGATGATGCACAAATACAAGAAGAAGTGCATGCAAGTTTACATCCAAAGCAGCAGCAGCAGTAGCAATAGCAAGAGTACCCTCACACAAGCAAATTTATTCGACCGCTCCTTACCAAGTTGTGTGACAGAATCGGGAAAGTCTGCTGCTGCTGCTGTGGCTGTTGTAGATGCAGCAGGAGATTCGAGTTGCTGCTGATGCTGCTGCACCTCCTGCCGATGGCCTCGTTCTACTTCTAAATGCTCCTGCAGCTGCTCCTCGGGCTTTTGAGTACTTCCTGCCTCAGTCGCTTCTTTCCGCTGTTGGTCCTTCTCCCGCAGCTGCATCAGCTGTAGCAGCGCCTGCTGCTTCATGCGGCATGCATGTGCGGCCTGCAGCACTTTGCTGAGAGCCCCGAAGGCTTCCTCCTGCTGGCTGCAGCAGTACGAGAAGGACGCAGGACGCCAGACATATACGAACAGGAAGAGAATGTTGAGGAAGGGAAGAAATGAAGGACTTTTTCTGCCGGACGCAGCAACGGGACGAACAAGTAAGAGAACGATGCAGCAAGAGAAAGAGACACAAAGAGGAAGCGAATACCTAGAAAGAAAAAACTGTCGCCCTTCTGGGTCCAAAACAACAAGAGGGAGGACTGACAGAAAGATGCAGGAACAAGGACAGACACGCAAAAGCAGGAAGCAGTCGAAAACAAAAGAGAGCCCCTCTTCCTCCTGGCTGCAGCACATGAACGCTTAGCAGAAAGCCGGTATCCCGCTGGCTGCGGCGCATCAATAGTTATCAGAGACATGCAAGAAGAGAGAGACAGACACAGACAGAGATATATCTGCAAAATCATGCGGCATGCATGCGCGGCCTGCAGCACTTTGCTGAGGCCCACAATAGTAGCGGGAGCATCAAGAGTAGTAGGGTTGGCGAGCTACCAGCTGCTGTCGAACGCCCCCTCCTGCTGGCTGCTGCACACAAACGAATAAGTGAGAGAAGGATGCAGCAAGAGAGACCTACGAAATAGAAGAAAATATCAGGAACGAAAAAGCCTCTCCTTCCGGCTACGACAAGAAAACGAATGCTCCACACTGAGATGCGGGAAGGAAAACAGACACGAAAGGCCGGGAATAGTGAATAGAAAAGAGAATGCCTTCTCGCTGGCTGCAGCACACGAATGATTAACAGGAAGATGGAGCAGGAAAGACGGCACCTGAGAAGCATACTTGAAGACAAACAAGGCCTTCTCATTATAGCTGCGGCACACGTATAATCAGCGGAAGAATGCAGGAAGAAAGATAGAGCCAGACAGAGAGAGAATGGGCAGAAGAACGAAAGGCCTCCTTCTATTGCTCCCTGCAGCAGAAAAACGAATAAATAACACGCGTCTATATATACATACATATTCGTCTATTTATCCGCATATACATATATGTATATATATATATACGTTTTTATCAATATATAAACTCTCCGCCGCTAGCGGGAGCGTATATGCTCATGATAAAGTATATATATATATGTGCATGTATATATACATACGTATGTATATATACACATACATATGTGTGCACACATGTATGGCATGTATACACTGTGTCGTAGTGGAAGCAGCAGAGACAGACAGAGACGAAGAAAAAACTTGAAAGGAACACCTGCAGAAGAAGGAAGGCCTCATGCTCCGTGCAACAACAAGCGATTAAGCAGCACAAAGACGCAGCAAGCGAGACAGTAGAGAGAGAAAAAAAGGCAGAAAGAAAAAAAAAAAGGAGGTCCTCCTCATGTGCTTACTGGTGCTGCATATCAGCGAGACGTCTGAGTAGTTTGAGTTCCAGTTCCATCCGCCGCGCTCGCCGCTGCAGCAGTTCACGATTGCTTCGGACGCGTGCCAGTTCACTGCAATAACGAGGAAGCAGCAGCAGCAGCGACATCTGTAAATGTACATGAATTTATATGTATGATAACATATATGTGTACAATTATATACGTGTCTAGCTATCTAACCATTTATATATATATCTATGCATGCGCCTTGTAGGGTTGATATCCCAGGCGACTACAGCAGAGACGAAACTCCAGCTCCTCGAGACTGCATTGCTGTCATTGCCTTCGTCCTTTCGATCGTCCTCCAACAGAGATACATATATGCACATATATATATATATACACACGCAGATAGGTTCTGATGTACATATAGGGGCACAGATTCCATTGCTATCAATGCCCCTCTTTCTGTTGTCTTCCTCCTAACGTATATATACATATGAATTTGATGTGTGTAAGTGCGCAGATACATTCGTTCTCTTCTAGTTCCTGCGTCATACCCGCAGCACCAGCCCCAGCAGCAGCCGCAGCAGTGGCGGAGAAGTACCAGCAGAGTGAGCCATCGTGAATGTATTATATATGTATTACGTTACCGCATACACACGCATATACACAGGTATCTGTATACAAATATCGATAGAAAGACACTTTTATATAATACTCCTTCATCACTGTAGATCGTCTACAGCATGCCAACGGTACCTCCACATCTGTATGCGCAAGTATGAGCGTAGGACGCGGTCGCAGAAGATGACGAGTCGACGAAAAGCAGCCAGCAGCAAGTAGAACAGCAACGCAACATCTAATAAATGCTACAGACCTACAAGGGAACTAGGCATGAATACATATATGCATATACATCTGTATACATGTATATATATATATATACATGTATATTTATTTATATACGCATATGGTTCTATACATATACACATATATATGTATATATATATATATATATTTATATATATATACATATATGAGCGGCTGCGGGGCAGCAGTAATACCTTACAGCACGCCCAAGGAGCAAACTCAGCGAAAAGGCACAACAGCAGCAGCAGCAGATACATATATCTGTATATATGCTTATATGATGTATTGCCTGCCCTATATATATACATGCACATCAAGCTATTCTACTGCATGAGGGCGAGCACTAAGAGGAAGTCACATGTTCCTCCCAAAATAAAACGGAGCTTGTTCAGCAAAAAGAATCGGACTTGTTTATATACTGCAGACAGAGCGGCCGGAGGGAAGCGCGCTGTCCGGAAAGAGGAAAAGCGAGCGGATGCCATGCACGGGGGTATACTGACATACATATATATATATATATATACGTAGATATACCGATATATGTATATACACGTACATATACATATATATATATATGTATACGTGTATAGTCATACATATAATATATACACGTATCTTACAAATAGGCAATGGATATCTACTCTTCCACGGCAGCGATTCGCATCATGGTCACTGTGTGGAAAAAGTGTGCCCTTTGCTACGTTATGCACAGCAACCCTCGCAGCCTTAGAGAACATGAGAGCATAACAAGCACGATATATACGGCGATATGTGCATCCACGTGTACATACACATATATATACATGAATATGCATATATATATATATATATATATATATATATATATATATGTGTAGGTATATATGCAGGCACGCAGGAGTCGAGTTGCGTACACATCAGATAGATAGAGAAGTAAACGAAGATGCAGATGTGTCAATGTTGAGAGCTCCCCACAATGATACAGGCAGGCAGAGGACAAATGTACAGGATATGAATATAGATAGAAGACAGACGCGGATGTGCATATATATATATATATATATACATGTATATATATACATGCAAACATATACACCCCCATTATAATACAGGCATCCAGAAGACAACTTGGGTATACATGATGTCTAAATAAAAACACATGCCGATGTGTATATACAGGGAAACCCCTGGCGTACGGGCGTGCAGAAGAAATATGGAAAAACTATGACTACTGAGGCTTGCCTGCATACATTTGTATGTGAGCATGCATTAAAAAGTTTCATATACCCAATAAAATGTATCTGCACATGCCTACAAACTGGATAAATCTATCAGATATATAGATATGCAAATATGCGTTTACATGGAAACTCTTGCACCAAAGATGCACTATGCTCTCCACCATATATACCCACGCGTATGTATGGATTGGACTGTAAGGATATAAAGAAACGCTAACGTGTGTAGATATAGAGGCTCTCACTTTGAAGACGTATCATTCTCTGCTTCGTGTATATACAGGCGCGTACATCAAAGTGGAAGCATATTGCATATGTATATATATATATATAAACGAGTGCATGCGTAGAGACCCTCGCTTCGAACACGTATCGTCCTCTCCATCATATACACCGGGCGTATACATGAACGGAATGTATAGAGCTAGACAAGAGTAAATGTATATGTATGGAGAGACCCTTACTTTAGAGACGTATCGTCCTCTGCTTCAACAGCAGCAGGTGCTGGTCCGGCAGCAGCAGCAACAACAGCAGGAACGGTGAGTGCTGCTGCTGTTGCTGCAGCGACGTCGGGGGATTCATCAGATGTAGTAGCCCGTCCTCTCATCATCTGCTGCTGCTCGCCTGCTCCTTCTGCTGCTGCGGCTGCGTGTATTGTGCTGCTGCCTCCTTCGGGAGCAGCCGCTTCGGCCGTCTCTCCAGCTGCTGGTGTTTTGTCCTCTGCGCACACAAACGCAGCAAGACCTTGCAGCAGCAAGATTTATGGACAGCGAATATATACATATACATCTACGTATAGGCGCATGTGTACACGCACGCATATATGTGTACGTAAACGGCACTAGAAGCGCAGAGGCAAGCATAAACGTACGCACAGCACACTTACATATACGGCCACCCTACGCAGACGACGCCCACGCCTGCCTCTCTCTCAAAGACAAATTTTCGCAGCTTCTGAGGCAGGAATATGTCGGCAGCCTCCTATTGGGAAAGTATATATATATATATGTATATATATATATATACATATATATATATATATACATATACAGCCTCAGTACCTAGTCGATGATATGATAGTCTTACCACTGTCAAAGGCGAGTCTTTCTTCGTCTGCTGATGTTTGCATCTGCTTGCGCATGGCCTCTTCCTCCTGCAGCAGCTGCACACTCTGCCGCAGAGTTTCTTCCTCTGCCCGCAGCAGCTCCACCTGTCTCGCCATCGCCTCCAGCGTTGCTGCGCATACAAACCATCAAGTACAGAAGGAGTCAGTGGGGTTGAAAGAATTCGTTCTCCACAAATATATCTACCTACCTACCTATGTATCAATCTATGCACATACACATATATATAGTATGAGGATATATATTATTTATATATATATGGTCACACACAGTTGCTGCATACGTTGCCGCAGAGTCTCTTCCTCTGCTCGCAGGGGCCCCACCTGACTAGACACGGCCTCCAGTGTTGCTGTACATACACTTCATCAAGTACAGAAGGAGGAAAAAGTCATTCTCCACATATACGCCTACATAGCTGTCTACCTAATTATCTGGACATATATATGTATCTATCTTATCTACAGATATATCTGACATATATATATATATATATATCACATACATACACTGCACACTTCGCCGCAGAATCTCTTGCGCTGCCCGCAGCAGCTCCACCTGTCTCGCCACGGCCTCCACCGTTGCTGCATGTACGAGTTATCAGGTACAGGAGGAGGAGCAACTCATTCCCCACGTACAAATCTATCCGTCTATCTACATAATTATTATACACATATATATGTATCTTACTTAGTTACATATATCATATATGTATATATATATGTATATATATATATACATTTCTCACAGACATATACTGCATATTTTGCCGCAGACTTTCTTCCTCTGCTCGCAGCAGCTTCCTCTGTCTCCCCATCGCCTCCACCGTTGCTGTGCATACAAATTATCAAGTACAGAAGGAGGTAGCGGAGTCTCTTCCGCGGCCCGCAGCAGCTCCACCTGTCTCGCCATGGCCTTCAGTGTCGCTGCGCGTACTACATAAAGTATAAAGACGCGAAAGTAAGGATAAAGACATCACCAGTCATACGGATACTCATGTACACATGTATATTTCTTATATAAACATATATATATATATACATATATATATATATATTACGTATATGTTGTATAGGTATATATGCTGACGGGGGCGTGTCCCAATATGGACACCAAAGATGCATATACATATATATATATACACATATGTGCATCAATAGATTTACATCTATGTATATATGTATGTATATATCCTATATATGCGTACAGATCTCCTGGATATATGTGGTGACGAACACGTGCGTCAATGTGCGCACCTGGTATACATACACCGCTACACGCAGATATAATATATATGTACATATATATATATATATATATATATATATATATATATATATAAAGGCCGGACGACTACATTGAATATATGTGGTCATGATACATATACCGACGAGCACATGTTTCACCGGACAGGACAGATACGTGTATATATATATATATATATATATATATATATATATATATGTCCTATATAGATCTACAGGCTGGCGAGAACGCGTTTTAATATACAGAGCAACAAGGCCAATACAGCGTCACCTGGCAAAGCTAACGCCAAACAAAGATACCTCCGTCGCTGCATATGCATGTATATGCTTATAAGAAAATGTATAGATATATAGTACCTCTATATCTATATATATATATACAGATAGATAGACAAATACACAGACGGACAGAAAGCTAGATAGGTAGGCAGACCGATACAATCACTCCGTGTATCAGGCTCTACAAGATAGAGAGACGGATAGACAGCTACATAGATAGGTAGACAGATACAATCACTTCGTGCATCAGGCTCTTCAGGCGTACACGGGCTTTGTGGATCTACTGTGTGTAGAGCTTCTCATGTCTACGAGTCTAGCCGCCTGGGAACGCAAAAAGTTCTTCGTATACCTATAGGTAATCTGCGGGGCTGACGGCTATAGAGATTATATATGTACGCCTTGTTGTATACGCAGATACATGTATATGTAGATATAGAGACAATTTCTATTGTCATTAGCTTTGCTACTACTAGCAGTTCGTTTATCAGCCTCTTCAAGAGTAGACCGACTGCGTGAAGACGTGTTCATGCCTACAAATTTGGCCGGCTGTAAACGCAAGTAGTTCTTTGTATATTCATATGTAGGCTGCGAGGTAGACGGCTATAAATATCATATATGTATGCCTTGTTGTGTATGTATACACATGCCCATGCAGATACAGCAAAACCTCTTCGCACATGTATTAGTAATCTACGGCATTGGCGTCTTTTACCTCTGGCCACCCGAGCCACGGGAAAGAGATATAGATTGCGTATGCCTTTGAGAGGTCAGGCTGATGCTCATATTTCTGTCTTTCTGCGTATAGACCACGTGGCAGGCCAGCAGCAGCAGTAGCAGCAGTAGTATTGGTAGTAGTAGTAATAGTAGTAGTAGTAGTAATGATAGTGCTAGCAGCAGTGAGAGTATAGGAGTACTAGTACCACTAGTTGTTGTTGTAGTAATAGGAGTAGCCGTGATAGTGGTAGTACAAGCACTAATAGTAGTAATAGTAGTGTGTGTAGTTGTAGTAGTAGCAGGAGTAGTGACAAGCGCGATGTATGTGAAATCATACAACGCACCCGCTTTCATTTTTTCATTTTCGTCTTCAGCATCCTCCTCGTCGTCTCGCTTTGCTGCTGCTTCCTCCTGTTGCTGCACCGGAAGCGCTGCTGCTGCTGCCGTGCTGCCTTCCTCTGCTGCTGCTGCGGTAGCTGCTCTGCTGACATCTGTGATCGGAGTAGTAATGTGATAGTCAGGAAGCTGTCCACCTCCTGCTCCTTCTCCTCCTGCTGCTGCTGCGTCTCGCTGCTGCTGCCGCAGCTGTCCGGCAAAGGAAGCCGCGGCACCAGCAGCAGCCGAGTCTTCGGGCGCGAGCTGCTGCTGTTGCTCACCAGTGCTCCCAGCTGCTGCAGCAGGTGTCTGCTGCTGCTGCTGCTGCTGCGTCAGCGTTGAAGCAGCCGCTGGTGCTGCCGAAGAAGAAGAAGGAAGAAGACCAGCAGCAGACGCATCAGCCTCTATCTCCTGCTCCCCTGCAGCAATTCGAGCAGCACCGCCTTCAGTACCAGCAGCTGCTGCTGTTCCTCCTCCTGTAGCTGCCGTCGTTGTTGCTGCTGCTGCTGTTTTCGAAGAAGTAGAAGAAGACGAATTTGTCAGATCAACAGCAGGAGGAGGAATGGGGCGATGTGTTAAAGTGATGCAGCGACACCACAGCAGCAGCAACGGAGGAATATCTTTGTGCGAGGAAATCTCTAGCCATTGCCGCATCTGCAGTCACCCAAGCAACCCAGACACCAAAGACGCAGACGCAAGCATGAAGCATACATATATATATATACATATATATACATACGTGTATACATATGTGTATACTTATACATATATGTATGTACATCAATGTGTAGAAGAGAACTTGTCAGATAAACAGCAGGAGGAGGAAGGGGCCGGTATGCTAAAGTAATACAGCGACACCACAGCAGCAGCAATGGGGGAAGATCCGTGTGCAAAGAGGTCTTGGTCTTCAGCCACTGCCGCGACTGCATCCACCCATGCAACCCACACACAAAGACGCCCACGCAAGCTTTAAATATAGGCATGCACACCTATATATGTACGTATATGTACAAGTATATACACATATCTACATATATATATATGCATACATGCCTAACAAACACTGCCGCAAATATGAAGCCTATATATATACATATGTATGTGTATATATGTATGCATGTATATATATATATATATATATATATATATATATATATATGTATATATTTGTATCTACACATACCTGTGCGTATGCACACATACGCATACACCTATATATATATACGTTTATATACGTGTGCCGGCCCCTCGAGAACAGCCGATATGCGCACACACGTGTGTGCGTGTTAGTAGGGAGAAAGAATAAACATATGTGTTCATAACTAGGTATATTGGTGGTGGCCCCAGGTGCAGAAGACAAGCTGCACATCCACGTATGTATATGACCAAGGGAGCTAGGTAATACCTTCATCGATAGTCATACACGTATCGCCCCTACGCATAACAGCACGCGTGCACACGCACATACGAATGTACTAGCTAGACGTACACAGTAGACCGGGAAAGAGACATGTATATATATCCATACATTTATACATTTATATGTACACCGCGTCTGCAGTCATACAAGCGGAATGGTCACGAGAAGATTCGATGCGAAGAGAGCGAATATAAACGTACATACATACATATATTATATTATATATAGGTGTAGTGGCCTCGGGGGCGGAGACGACAGGCGAATGCACATGCTTTTTCACTGATAGGGAAGTAATCGACACGTGTGTCTTCAATATTATCCATACATACTGGCCGCGATGCATTAGACGATATATGTCCTTATATATGAATATATTACAGCCGGGATGGACAACAGAGGGAAGGAGAGAAAAATATCACACATATACCTATATATACACACATGTATATATGTGTGCCATAACGTTCAGCTATACAAGCAACCTAGACACGCTAGGAATCAATACGAAAGCAAGAATATGCGTGATTCTCCGCATACTGGCCCACGACTGCAGACGAGACGCGCACATACATGTGTAATCATGTGTTTGGTACGATGAAAATACATAAAAACATATGTGTTCGTGACTATATATATGCATGTGTCTCGCACCTGCAACGCCCCGCAGCGGCCCGGCCTTGGGTAGGCAGATTTGCTAGGGAGACACCTACCACATGGGGGAAAGAGAGATACAAGTGTATATATATACACCCATAATATGCGTGTATATATACACATGTATATAAGCGTTTGCAGTGGATGTACGGTATGCATATACGGGATATAGGGCACATGTTATACATATATACATATATATATATATATCTATATCTATATCTATATATATATGTATATATATATATATATGCTCCAGCATATTACTAGCCTCCCGTATGGTCATTGCATACAGAGAGACGCACGCATTTACGCAAGCAGAGTACCTGCTCTCTCACGCCGTCGTCAGGAGCACCACGAAAGACTAAAACATGCATGTACTTCGCATATATGTATACATATCCGCATATTTATCCATCTGGCAACCTCTGTCTGTACATGTACGCATATATATATATAAATATTTATTTGTACAAAGATATATATATCTCTGAATACATATATATATATATATATATATTTATCACCTGCTCTCTCATATCTTCGTCAGGAATATTGTGAAACATCATAGCCCTGTCTTTGCATGCCTCAACAAGTTCGTCATGAGATAGCGTCTCCACCCCTTCCCACATGAATTCTCGGTCTTCTCGCTGGATGTTATTCAGATGGTATCTGCACACATCGGCACAAATACTTGTAGATCTACAGACGCATGAAATTACAGAAATAAATACATATATGTGCAGATAGAAACATATAGACATACAAAGATACACGGATGCATAGACAGAGAGCTACTGGGTCTTCACGCTGTGGATTATCCGAATCTATCTGCACCCATCGTCGTGCGCATATACTGTGTATGCATATATATATACACAGAGAGAGACGGAGCGATCGCAGGGAAGAACGACAGAAAGCAAGGAAGAAAGGAAGGGCCAAAAGAAGAAGCGAAGCGAGAACGAAAGATCGAAAGAGAAATATACACAGACATACGTATACATATATATGCATATATGTATATATATACGTATATGTATACATATGCGTACATGTATACATATATTTATTCATAATCTTACGTCTAAGTACATACACATAGCACCTGCATGCATTAACCTATACGCGGAAGAAAGACATACGTATATGCTCGTGAAGCTCTATGCCTACAAACATACGCGTAGCATCTGCATGTATCCATACCTCTGCGACCAAACGGTGTCTTATGAACGGCTTGGGCTGCTCGAGAACTCCGTGCAATACAACAGACAGTGGTGAAGGAAGAGTACAGAAAGATGCATATACAGTACCGCTATCTTTACTGTGTGGCTTACACGTTCATGTACGTGACTCCGCAGTCACATATGTATATGCATATATACAAATATATATATATATATATATCATATACACACATGTACACGGGAATGTGTGTATATGTGCTATTTACAAAGGAAAAAAGAACCCTCCATGGTGGAACACAGACATTGGTGAAGGAAGAGTAAAAAGATATGCATACACTGTTCGGGTATCTACAAATACTACACCCCTAATAGAAATATAGAGGCCTTCAGTTTGGTGTGCATAAGCTGTTAGTTTAAGGAACTACGTAAACGCGTACGCCACTGAAAACATACACACGTATGTATCCTTATGTAGGACTGTACACATACATGCATACACATACGTATATATATATATATATATATATATATATATATATATATATATGTGTATATGTTCGTGGTCTGGAGCACCCACGACGGTGCCTCACCACGCACAGGGACTTGACTAATATTCAACACCATGGGCGTACACGCCTCAGGTGGCTACAGGGCACAAAGATCGTATATATACACGCATATACACATGGACGCCAAACGAGTGTCCATGTAAATATACATGCGTCTATGTACGTATATATATATATATATATATACGCATGTATGTGTATATATACATACACATACACTATATATATATATATATATATATCTATACATATATATATATACACTACCGAAGAAATCAGCGCGGTGGCCGCCCCCGGTACTCTACCGCGAATACAGTGCACACCACAGACATGTACTAGACTCACATATGTTTGTATATATACATATATATACATACACGTATATATATATATATATGCATATTTGTACAGACATATAATCAGATACATGTATATGTATACGCGAGAAGATTTACAGAGCATCAAATTTGTTGTATTACCTGAGTTGTAGTATGACGTGGCTCTGTAAGCTGTAAGGCTCAATGCCCAGAAGCTTGCACATCACCTGCAAGAAAAACACATATATTCCAGTATTTACGTACAGCGAAATTCATGAAGAGAGGGGGAAGTAGTTTTGTCTGAGCTCTGACGTAACAACTAGCGGCTCCACTACGTTTTCGCAGATAAAAGCAGTTATTCTTTTTTATACGTGATACTAGATTTCACGAGGAGAGGCAGAAGTAATCTCAGGAAAACATCTGACATTGCAACAGGGATCTTACCACCTTTGGGCAGAGAAAACGATTACCCTATTTTCCACGTAACGCGGAATTTCATGTGGAGGGGGAGAAGTAGTTTCTGGAAAACTCTGCCGTGAAATATAGCGACTCCACTACGGTTAGGCAGATAAAAACAGGTATTCTACTTTATACGTGAAACGAAATTTCATGAGGAGAGGCAGACGTAGACTCGAAAAACGTCTGACCTGGTAAGAGCGACCCCACTATCTTTAGGCAAATCAGAATAGTCATTCTTATAGCGGCTCCACTACGTTACTGTTCTTTACACGTAATACTGGATTCCACGAGGAGAGGCAGAAGTAATCGCAGAAAACGTCTGACGTTGAAATAGCCACCTCACTACCTCTACGCAGATAAGAATAGTCATTCTTCCTTATGCGTAATACTAGTTACCACGAGGAGACGCTAAAGTAATCCGAGAAAACCTCTGACGTTGAAATACCCACCTTACTACCTTTAGGCAGATGAGAACAGCTATTCTTCTTTATACGTAGTACTAAATCTCACGAAGAGCGGAAGAAGTTGTCTCAGAAAAAGTCTGACGTTGCAACAGCGGCCTCACTACCTCCAGGCGAAGAAAAACGATTAGCCTCTTTTCCACTCAAAGCGGAATTTCATGAGGGTGTGCAGACGTAATCCCAGGATGATTTTGACGTGACACTAGCGACCCAACTATCGTGAGGCGAATATATGTGCGCATAGTTTCTCGTGTTTATGTACGCCTCTCCGCGGGCGCGGATGTAGAGAGAGAAATCATACGAAGATATCAAGCGGTACCTTGTTGACTCATATGTACAGACATACATATACCTAGACAGAGAGACACAGAGAGAGAGAGGGACAGAGTCAGAGACAGGAAGATGCATAAAGAGGCAAACAGGCAAACAGACACAGACATACATGCATATATGTTAGAAAGATGTACACACACCGTAACAGAGGAAAGCGTATACATACATACATATATAGATACACATTATATATCATATACGCGCATAGACAATATACACAGATTTATACGTACAGATACATACATATATAATATATATATATACATATATATGCATATACACTGTACGCTTACGCGTAAACGCGTGTACACGGACATATGTGTACACGGGATTGTGTATTTCCGCTGGAGAAGAGACAGAAGCAGCCACGTAACCAGGGCCCCCTTTCTGTCTCTACTGTACCTGCAATGTCTGTAGATCAAGCTTCTCGAGGACGAATTCTTGTTTGAAGAGCTTGGCAAAAGAAAGGATATCTTTGAGAGAAAGAAAAGGATTGACGTCTTTCTGATCTTTCCGCAGCAGTTCTCCTGAAATTCGCGAAGCGCCTTCGCCCTGTCCTTCAGTGCATCATTCGATTCATGCTCTGCAAGGCAGACACACAGGAGGCAGCCCCCACAACAGACCAAGGAACCCTGACAGAGGAAGCACTCATATATACAAAAAACCAGACATCCACATACCAAACACCAACAACAGGGAAGCAGCAATACATGCAAAACGCCAGACTGCCGCATATCCAACCAGTACAACAGACGAGGCAGCAACATATACAGAAGGCCACACATCCACCTATCCACACCAACAAGAGGGAGAGCAGGACTATATGCAAAAGGCAAGGCCTCCACATATCGAATGGCAACTATAAATGAGGCAGCAATATTTACGAAAGGCCAGAGCTCCACACATCACTCCACATATCAAACAACAACAACAACAAGGGGGGGACAGCAATAGATACAAAAGGCTAGGTCTGCACACATAGAACAACAACAATGGGAGGGCAGCAACATATACAGAAGGAAAGGCCCCCACGTATCAAATAACAAGAACAACAACAACACGACGGGCAGCAACACATATGCGCAGCGGCAGACCCCATATATCGAACAGCAGGCGGGAGCAATGTAATGTCCTAGAATTCTTTATGCAATACAAACACGCACACCTAACTGGCGACTCAGCAGGTAGCTACCCTCCCTGCTGGCGGTGGTGGTGGTGTACTTGTGATCTGCCCTGTAGCTGCTGCTGCTGCTCCAGCCGCAGATATGCAGCACAGATGTATAGCGTGAACGTACCGCAGCTACTCGCAGCTACTCATAGCAAATCTGCATACGCGTATGTATACACATACATGTATACGTCTGTATACATATACGCATGTATGGGCGTCTTATATAAATGGAAGGCAAGAAGCCATAGCAAGACACTGCGGCCACTCACGCCAAATCACCCTCTGACCGCGGAGACCTACGGCCGTCACACCCGACCCCGGTAGCACAACAGAAGCTGTATATATATATATATATATATATATCTTCATGTATACTGTTACGTGTATACAAACACGCATACGTACTCGTATATACGTGTATATATATATATACGCTTATATGTAGATAGAATGTATCTATACATTCACGTGTATACAGATTATGTACGTACTTGTATACACATACATATGTGTATGTATAGCCGGACCAAAACAGGTACGCGCAGGGCAGGTAGGCACAGCAACACGCGGGTGTCTTTGTTTCCTCTTTCGCTACGAAACCAGTATGCATATATGTATGTAAATATCTATATATACACATATACGCAAAACAGTAAGCCATACAAAGCGAAATTCTTTATATTTCCTTTTATTGTTACCTCCTTGGAAACCCTGCTACTACTGTTACTACTCAGGGGTGGCAGGACGTCGCTTACCGATAATGTGCTTGTATGTTCCCTCACAAGCTCCTGGAAGAATGCAGCAAGTTCTTGCTTCGCCTTTAGCTTTCGACTGAGATACGCATTATCTACTTGCCTGTAATTCCCAGTAGCGGCAGAAGCATCATACACAGCTACACGAGAACACATATCAATACAGAGGAATGCCGCAGGAGCAGTTGCATGCAAGGGACAGTAGAAGCAGCACACTTATTGTACATATTTACTAAAGTATGAATATAATAAGAGTGATATGTGCGGGACCTACTGCCTGTGATTGTCCGTACCACTAGCAGACACGGTATATACGCGACACGAGTACGAATATCACCAGTGGGCTTGTGATGGCGTGTTGCAGCACCAGAGCTACCAAGTGTATATATATATATGTATGTATGCATATGCACAGATATATATACGTCCTCGAGTGGGACTACTACTACAGTGAGATACGCAACATCTTCCTGCCTGTGATGGACGACAGCAGCAGCAGACATACTGTAGAGAGCTTCAAAGGTACATGCGGCGGTAGAGGGCCGGCAGCACTTTACAACATATATCCAGGTATGTCTGTATAAGTGAGAAACGAGAAGAAGTAGAGGAAAAAAAGAAAAAGAAGAAGGAATGCTGAATATCTATATACGGCACAATGAAACGTACGGTACCGGCAGCTCCGCAGCGATAGCACCAGCTGCATAAAAAAATGCCGGCATCTTCTCTACGCCTGCTTCCATGCAGCAGCAGCACGGGGGTGCAGCCGCCACATGTATTCACCACAACACAAATGACCTAATCAGCCACGTTGCGCGCGGTTGTCTGCTAGGCTCCCAGCTTTAAGGAGAATATACAACGGTGTCGAGGTGGTCCGTGCAGCAGTAGGAGACGTACGTATTGGGGAAATTTTTCAGTTCTCGTACGCACTGTATATTGCATACACATGCGCATGCCTACACACACGGAATACGCATATATATATATATATATATATATCTATACATGTTCGTACATATACGTAGGTTGTACTCTTTGTATATGTCGGTGCACTCATGGAGACAGCGTACTCTGAAGTACACATGCTGGCCCACGTAGACCCCATATATATACATACACGCGTATATCGCTGTCTCTTGCATATATAGAAATTAATTAAATTCTAAATAAATCCACATATGCAGACACACGGTTACCTATGCATACATATATAGGAGTATATATATACATATAATATATATATACATATATACATGTGAATAGCTGTCTTCGTGCATGTACAAAAACAGCCAGCCTTTCAACAGCGCCTATCTATACACATATACGGGCACACATATATGTCCATATAAATATATATATATGATATATTGATATCTCTTTATATAACGAAATAGCTTACTTCTCGAAGAATGTGCTAGGCAGCATGTTAGGAAAAAGTCGCAGCATTACAGGCAGGAGCAGCTCTCCGAGAGGTATAACAATCATCAAGGAGAAAGGAATTAGCTTCAAAGCGTCTGCTGTGGTGCGCACCTGCGAGAAAAGACAACCAGCCCTACACAGACATATATATCTATGTGATGTACGTAGCGTACGTCTTCTTTTTCTTGTTCGTAATGAATTTTCGCTGTTACCTGTTCTACTGGATTCGTGTTTGACGACTTCGGTGTTTCTTATCTGAACGAGGATTACGTATATGTCTATGTGATGTACGTACCCTACGTCTTCTTTGTAATATAATTATTCTTACTGTTACCTGTCCTTTTAAATTCACGATTTACGGTTGCCAACTCCGCTGTTTCTTAGCGGAGGAGGAAAATCACGTTTTAAAAAATACCTATGGTACATATATATATATAGATAGGCGCCAGATATAAACACGTGTATATATGTGATATACGCGACATACCACTTCTTCGTATCAGTACTCTAATTAAATTAGAAGTTTTCCGATGCGCGACTGCCACCCCGATGTTACGTTTCGAAAGGAGAACCGCTAGAGAGCGAATGTATACGTGACATACGCATATACAAACATCCAGCCGGCCGGAGGTATCTATATACGTGAGACCTACGTATCGTACGTCTTTAATTCTTATCATTATCAGTATTAGTAGCATCATGATGTACAAGAGCCGACTACCATCTTCCTGCTATTCGGAGATCATTCACTAACGAGTCCACATATACGTGGTATATAAATAGAGAGAGAGATAGCTACAATATATATATATGATATATGCATATATATATATATGTATATAAATATATGTATAAAGGCGCGTCAGAGACGCAGGTATTCTTCACGCGAATGACGGAGAAGGAAGGGAGCGAGAAAACTCAATACGAAGAATACTTCGTACGCGTGTGGAGGGGGCCAAACAGGCGGTGGCCTTGCTGCAGTATGACAGCGGGGAGGACGCTTCTCATGTGAAAAGAGAAAAACTAAAAGAAAGAAACAAAATTTATCTCCACACCTAACCTGACAACGTTGTATGTTGGACAATGCTCAAGTCGAAAAGAAGAAAGAGAGGACGGAATTTATCTTATACAGCGGAGAAAATTTGTAGCTGCATATACATATATACATATATATGCATATATGTATATATATATATATACATATATATATATATATATACACATATATGTGAATATATATATATATATACATATATATATGTATATACATATTTACATATACATTTATACACCTATATACATATATGGTTTATACATTAGCGATTGCATTTTTGGACGTACCACAGTCTGTGGTCACACATACAGGTATACACGCATATATATAGAGCGCCTATATATTCAGCATATGCACTCACATATAGTGCCTACGCAGGCCACTGGCCCTGTGAAGACTGAGGGAAAGAGACAAGCCATATCTAGCATTACAACGGAGAGTGCGTTGTACCAGAACAGACGCGCATATGTGTCTTCACGTTATTGATTCATATTCGCTGCACATAATGAAATACCTAGATACACACACATACAGATACACATATATGCATGTGTGAATTTCGTCTGTATGGCTAGTATATGCGTCCTTACATAGAGCGCACCTAGCACACTTCTCATGTCAGCAGTGAAGTAGAAGAAGAGAAGAAAAAGTCAACAAGCTAGCCTCACACGACACAGGGCTCTGTACTTAAAAAGACATGTATGCGTGCATATCTACGCACATGCATGCACAAGCAGACCTGGCGGCTTCTGCTCTCCTGCTGCTGCTGCTGCTGCTCTATCATCATCTGCGTTCTTACCAACAATTTGTGCTCGTTATACCGAAGAGGGTGCCCAATATCTTCTTTTTCAACAGTTGATAAGAGACGCGTACGTTGGCGTAGAAGAGACTGAACCCTGTTACTGTCCATCGCCATGTATGAATCGCACCTGATGCATGCACAGGCACTGGTCGCAAACACTTAGAATTCTCACTAGCAACGCTTTATCCTAGATCCCTTTCTCTCTGTGATTACATATATATATATATATATATATATGTATGCATGTGCCTATGAATATATATACTCGTCCAGGCATACGTGCCCTGTGCAAGAGACTGGAACCTGTTACTGTCCATCGCCATGTATAAATCGCGCCTGACGCATGCGTAAGCATTGGCCGCAAACACGTAGAATCATCACTAGCTACGCTTTATCCTAGATCCCGTTCTCTCTGTGAATACATCTATATATATATATGTATACATGTACCTATATATATATATATATATATATATATATATATATATATACCTTTACGGCTACTTGCCCTATGCAAGAGGCATAGGCCTAAAGCCTGTCACCGTCCACCGCCATGTATGAATGGCACCTGATGCATGCATGAGCATTGGACGCAGACGCTTAGAATCGTCACGAACAAGGCTGTACCCTGTATCTCTTTCTCTCTGTGTAGACATATACATATATATATATATACTTCTACATCTCCATATACATATATATATATATACTCCTTCACGCCTCCTTGCTCTATGCAGGTATACCGTGTTCACTGATATATGTACATGAACACCTGCCCCTGCGGGCTTTCCTGCTCTACGCGAGTAATAGCATATTCATTGATACATACATCTCGGAACATAGTCCTGTAAGGCCACTTCCTTTGTGCAAGCAATACTATACTTAGCGATCTATTCATATAAGCACATGCGTCTAGAGGCCTACTTACCGTACGCGAGGGATTATATAGCTGTTCATACATGCACGTCGGCGCACATCCCACCAAGCCTGCTCACTCGATGCACGTAGCACAATAAACATCGACACATGAATCTGAGCACATACGCCTGCAGGCCTGCTTACCCTACGCAAGCGCTACTCTGCGGTTGTAACTGAATATAGGCGACCACTCAGGATTGCAGGCCCACGTGCCCTATGCAAGCACCACGCCACTTATAAATTACAAATAGATGGCCACCGACGCCTGCAGGCCTACGTACTGTACACAACACCACTGCAGTCATAAGTACACGGGGTGATCACCTACGCCTGCAGGTCTTCTTACTCTCCGCAAGCACTACTATAGTCCTAACTGGACACCAGTGACCGCCTAGGCCTGCAGGCCTCCTGGCCCTACTCAGGCTCTCTTTTAGTCCGAACGAGACATATGTGAGCACCTGCTTTTGTGTGCCTACTTGCGCTACGCAAGCACTACTGTAGTCATCAGAAGACGTGGGTGGTCACGTAGGCCTGCAGGGATGCTTACCCTACGGAAGCACTACTCTAATCGTACCTACGCATAGGTGGCTACCTACGCTTGCACGCCTACTGACTCTATGCGACCGACACTATACACGCCAGTACATGGATCTGAGCACATCAACGTCTGCAGGCCTGCTTGTTCTATGGGACTGATACCATACCTGTTATAGACAGATATGAGCACATAGTCTGTAGGCCTGATTGCTCCATCTGACGAATACTCCACACGACCGACACTATACACGTCAGTACATGGATCTGAGCACATCAAAGTCTGCAGGCCTGCTTGTTCTATGGGACTGATACCATACCTGTTAATACACAGATATGAGCACATAGTCTATAGGCCTGATTGCTCCATCTGACGAATACTCCACACGACCGACACTATACACGTCAATACATGGATCTGAGCACATCAAAGTCTGCAGGCCTGCTTGTTCCATCGGACTGATACCATAGCTGTTAATACACAGATATGAGCACATAGTCTGTAGGCCTGATGCTCCATCTGACGAATACTCCACACGACCGACACTATACACGTCAATACATGGATCTGAGCACATCAAAGTCTGCAGGCCTGCTTGTTCCATCGAATGATACCATAGCTGTTAATACACAGATATGAGCACATAGTCTGTAGGCCTGATTGCTCCATCTGACGAATACTCCACACGACCGACACTATACACGTCAATACATGGATCTGAGCACATCAAAGTCTGCAGGCCTGCTTGTTCCTATGGGACTGATACCATACTGTTAATACACAGAGATGAGCACATAGTCTGTAGGCCTGATTGCTCCATCTGACGAATACTCCACACGACCGACACTATACACGTCAATACATGGATCTGAGCACATCAAAGTCTGCAGGCCTGCTTGTTCTATGGGACTGATACCATACCTGTTAATACACAGAGATGAGCACATAGTCTGTAGGCCTGACTGCTCCATCTGACGAATACTCCACACGGATATTAGCACATACTTTGCAGGCCTGCTTGTTCTATGAGAGTAAGAGATTATGCATCGGTACAATTGTGTGAGCGCACCTATCAGCACTTGGCAGGACTGGAGGGTTACTATTAAGTGCCCGTGACAGGTATATACGTACATATGCCTGTTCTTGGCTCCCGAGACATGCGGTCGGCTCTGACATATATGGCTACCGTCACATCTAATATATATAGACATATATGTATATATATGCACATCTGTATGGAATCGTATGTACACACGCGACCGCCGCAGAGGAACCAGGTGCGTGCTTTGGAAGAAGATGAGGAAGCTTAAGTACTCACTTTCTTTTCCTTTCTTCCAGAACTTCTTCACCACCATTGGGTTGGGTCGCGATCATCTTCGCATACTTGAAAAATGTTTTGGTGCCTCTGCAACATAAATAGCAGCAGCATCAGCAAGAAGAGCCTCACCAACAGGAGCAGGAACAGCGGCTGTAGCAGCGAGAGCAGCAGCAGCAGCAGACGCTGCAGCAGACGCTGCAGCAGCAGGAGCAGGCGCAGCAGGTGGAGGAGCAGCAGGAGCAGGAGCGGCCCCAGCAGCAGGAGCAGGGGCGGGCGCAGCAGCAGGAGCGTCAGCGCCGGCAACAGGAGCCGCAGCAGCCGCAGCAGGAGCCGCAGCAGCCGCAAGAGCAGCAGCAGCAGCATGAAGAACAGCACACCAGAAAGGCAGAGCTGCGTGCACGTGGAAGCCGCAGCACCACCTGCAAGAGCCCAGCCTCGGCATTAAAGAGGAAATTCATAACAGCAGCAGCAGAACACGAAAACGGCATCGCCCACGTACTTCTTCAGGGAGCCGCAGTCGCTCCCAACAGCAGCAGACCAACTCTCCAATCCATATTCTTCGAATAAATGGGTAGCGACGCATCAGAACATTCTCTAGTACTGGTTGGTTGCGACCAAAAATAGATGTATAGACACATATAGATATATCTCTGTATATGGATAGGTAGCTCGGCGCACGCGTATATGTGCATATATATATATGTATGTGTGTATATATATACATATATATATATATATATATTATGTATAATATCATATATATATATATATATATACATGTATACATATATATGTGTTTACACGCATGTGCGCAGATAAGCAGATGCGCAGATGATGCGGACTCACGAATAGACAAATGTACACGCGGACTAATAATAACACGCGCGTGTCTCTCTACAGTGCGCGCCGTCGTATCTTACTGTATGCCCTCTACTTTACTGCGGGTAGTGCTCGAATATATTGTACATACCCACATATGCATACGTGAACGAGGCGTTGTAAGCAGAAACCGCTCCAGATTCGCATCCATCATCCACAGACGTAGTCCACACACATATAAATATAGATATACATATATATATATATGTATATATATAATATATATTGTATATATATACGGATCAGTAAGACTCACCGTCTATTGCATGCGGTAAGACACAGCATATAAACGGCGTGTACACTGGCACTTTCGTGCGTGCCCGCAGACGTACCTATACACATATACATGTACATATATACAGATACGTGTATGTACGCATTTGAGATGTGGAGAGACAGACCATGCGAAGCAGCATGCAGCAGCAGCGTCTCTAAGCAAAACCGCCCCGCAGCTCCTGCGGTAGCACGAACTGCACGTAGCCGTACCGTATAAACATACAGACATGTATATATATATATACATGTATCTATACATAGACATTATACATACGTATATACAGATTACATATACGTATGTCTATAAGTACATATATATCAGTAGATATATTTTATTGTATACAGTTCTCCTGTACGTTGTGTCGAGGTCCTTGCTCGTCCGTGTATGCCCAGATAGAATGTAAAACGCCCCAGAGGCGTGAGCGTGCTGCTGCGATAGCTTTCATGTAGAGATGCAGACGGAGACTGCGGTAAGAGAGGCTGTTCCGATATACGTACAGCCGAATGCAGCAAACGGGGTGATAGATCAACCAAGAACAACACAGATGAATACGACAGCACGAGTACCCAGGCGGCAGAAGGCTCCAGAGAGGAACAGTGACCACTATCGCCCCGCCCTTCCACATTATACATATAGTATGTATATATATATATTATGCGTATACATATACAAATACATCCATATATATATACATCTATATATAGTCCTGCGTTATGTGGTCTTGCAACATAATACCATCTGTATATGAATCCAGAGAAAAGATGTGATGCCACTGAGACGTGAACGTGCCCTGGAAGCTTCCATCTAAAGACACAGACGGAAACTGCGGTATAAGAGCTTCCCTCGAGGTACACCGAATGCAGCAGACGCTGACGCGTGCCGAAGAAGAGCAGCACAGACGGATGATATACCACCAAGGCCCGGGCGGCATAAGGCTTCAAAAAAGAACCTTCGCCGCCACTGGCCCCCTCAACATGATATATATATATATACATGTATATATATATATATATGTATACATAATGCAGCTGACGCTTGGACGTACCGAAGAAGAGC